>NW_011495072.1:20830057-20878444 GCF_000754665.1 Bison bison bison
ATGACCAACCTAGATAGCATATTGAAAAGCAGAGACATTCCTTTGCCAACAAAGGTCTGTCTAGTCAAGGCTATGGTTTTTCTAGTGGTCATGTATGGATGTGAGAGTTGGACTGTGAAGAAAGCTGAGCACCAAAGAATTGATGCTTTTGAGCTGTGGTTTTGGAGAAGACTCTTGAGAGTCCCATGGACTGCAAGGAGATCCAACCAGTCCATCCTAAAGAAAATCAGCCCTGGGATTTCTTTGGAAGGAATGATGCTAACGCAGAAACTCCAATACTTTGGCCACCTCATGCGAAGAGTTGACTCATTGGAAAAGATTCTGATGCTGGGAGGGATTGAGGGCAGGAGGAGAAGGGGGAGGCAGAGGATGAGATGGCTGGATGGTATCACCGACTCGATGGGTGTGGGTTTGGTTGAATTCCGGGAGTTGGTGATAGACAGGGAAGCCTGGCGTGCTGCGATTCACGGGGTCGCAAAGAGTCAGACACGACTGAGTGACTGAACTGAATTGAACTTGTCTTCTTACTCTGCTGTTTTTCTGGGGACTCTCATCCCCATCCAGAGTTTTAATTTTCTCCTTTAGACTTCTGCTTCAAGTTATGATGAATAGGCTTCAGTGTGGTTAACACATCAATCCTCCCACCACCAGAAATAACAAAAATCTGGACATAATAGTTTACCCATAGCTTGTGAGTCTTTATCTGTACATGATACCCTTCTCTTTTAGGGGAAAAAAATCTGCTTCTGGCTCTATCTTTTGAAGTAGAAAATTAGTTCTTAGAATAATACAAAGCAGACTTCTTCAGGGAGCCTTCCTTGATTTTCCTGGCCATCTCCAACTCCCCATTATGGAGGCCCTTATTAGCCTCCGTATATCTCTTTATTAATGCATAATATAGCAGCAATTTTACATTTACTTGTGTGATTAGTGAGGCCATTGAGTAGAGTATTTAAAAGCAAGGATTTAAAAATAAATACAAAGAAAGTGTTTTCGAGCCAAGACTGCCTGGCTTGGAATCTTGGGTCTTAAATTCTTGGTGCCTCAATTTCCTTAACATGGGAATAGTAATACAACCTATTTTCAGAGTTGTTATGGGCCTTAAATGATTTATATAGTGCTTAGAACATGGCTTGGAGCATAGTAAGCACTGTCACCTGTAATTTTTGGAATTTAGTTTTCATCTGTCTCTCCTACATTTTGCTCATGATTTTGTCCTCAGTGTCAACACAGTTCATGAGACATTGCAGGCATGCAGTAACTGTCAGAGTCACGTATAAATAAAAGTGTTTGGACAAAAGAAATGCTATATACATGGGAAGCAGATTTGTATAAGTGAAAAAGTAGAGAGTCTGCACTGTGTTTTTAAAAATGATTCTATTTAAATAGTCATTCGCTGTTTCTATTTGTACAACCTATGCAAGAAGGGAAATAGGTAATTATTTTTAATTCTAGGAGAATTCAAACAATATTTTATGCTGGATGAGTTCATTATAACAGAATCAGTCAAGTCAGAGACTTTCAGTTAAAATATTACTCAAATATTTCGTAAGTGAAGAATATAGTCAAATTCAAATTTCTGTATTAAATACATAAGAAGTAGACATAATTCTTCATAACAAACCATGAAAATAAACATTTTAGTCTCAGAGCTTAAGGGTTATACAGCAAAGAATCATTTTAGGTTTTAAAATAGCACACATATCTTGTAAACAACATGTTAAGGACTCGAGTTTTTGATGACAAGGTACCAAATAAATATAAATCTGACAAGCAAACATGGCTGGCAAGCATGCATATGAAATTATTTCTTTGGTTTAGAGGTTGCTGGATTCTTTGACTCATTATGAATTATTGGACATTAATAGTTGAGAAGTACCTGTGCCACATGAGCAGCAATAATTCAATGCAAACAAATCTAAACTTGAGATATTCCTAAAGTAGTATATTGTCATTTGTATTAGCTCAGGCTGTCATAACAAATTACTACAGATTGTGTGGCTTACACAACAGAAATGTATTTCTCACAGTTCTGGAGGCCAGGAAGTCTAAGATCAAGGTGCCGACTGGTTTTATTCCTGGTGAGGGCTCTTTCCTTTGTTTGCAGACAGTTATCTTCTCACTGTGTCATCACATGGTGGAGGCAGAGAGCTCTGGGGTCTCTTCCTCTTCTTATAAGAGCACCAGCCCTATCAGATTAGAGCTCTACCCTTATGCCCTCATTTAACCTTTATCACTCCTCACAGGGTCTGTCTCTAAATACAGTCACACTGGGTGCTGAGCCTTCAACATATGAATTTTTGGGAGAACACCAACATCCAATTCATAACACCATTAAAAAGGAGGAGAAAATATTTTTATTGGGGTGAGTATACCAAAAACTTTCAGAAGAGGCTTTTAAGATTGGTTTTAAAATGATCTGGACTTGCAGAGACGGGGAGGAAAATTATGCCATGATCTGAATAGTGTATGTGGAAAGCAGACGGGATGTAGGATCTATGTAGGGCTAATGAGGATTTCAGAATATAGTCAAATTCTGATTGGTTTCATAGTATGTGAGGAGAAAATGAGTGAATTTCAGGTCATTGAGAAATCTGAATGATGAGTTATGGAGTTTGTACTGTATTGCGTGAGCAGCAGGAACCCACAGTTTTAAAAAAGGACTGTTAAGATCCGATTCTTAGATTAATCAAAGAAGATTAACCTAATAGAAATGTCAAGGGGCTGAAATTGGCAGTTTAGTACTTGTTAGGAAGTTATATTAATAGTCAGGAAAGAGGTAATGAGAGCCTGAGCTATAATAGTGGTAGCAGGTATTTACTCATGAGTCAAACACTGACCTTTCTCATAATACTCTAATGGAAAACATACAAATAAACTAGTAATTACAATATAATAGGATAAAAGCTGGAATAAGATTCAACTGACTAAAAATATATAACAGTAACATTAAACTTGTATATGCCTATAATATATACTCAATATTTACAAAGCAAAAGTGGATAAAACTATAGGGAAAAACTGATAAATCTACAATCACAATGGAATATTTCAACATGTATCACAAAATTGATGATAGGTTAAGCAGATAAAATATTATAAAAGATACAGAAGATTTGAATAATGGAAGTAATTATATCGATGTTGGCTCAAATCAGAGAACAATATATTCAGCAATTAGAGAATTTATATAAATGCTGTTTCTCCTTTTCCCTTTCTCAAATTCTCTTTTATAGTCACTATTTCCCAACTTTTCAAAAGAAATACCTCTTATTCATCCCAAATCTTCCAGGATGCATCACTCAGGATAAACAGTCTTGAGAGGAACAGTCAGAGTATTGGTATTAGAGAAGGCTCTTAGAAACCTTTCATAGGCCATTGCCTTTTCCTGTCTTGTATGAATGTCTAGTAAGGGTGAGGCATGGCATTAGTAAAGGAGTAGTTTCACCCTTTAGGGGATGTTCCAAATTCAGTAGCATGGGACAGTTGCAGTGATGAACTGTGGTTGTTTGACTACCTTACTCTTTCATACTCTCATTATTACCAAATAATGAGTTACTCATGAGGGAGTCCTAGCAGAGCAACACACTCACTGGGGTAGGGGAGAAAGCAGGGGCAGGGAGGACCTGGTGGAGCTGGCCCTGGTGCTGAGCCCCCACGCCATAGCTATAGCCTGGCCAGTCAAAGGAGTGGAGACTCTTAAGTCTTGCCCTGGTAAGAAGCACCTCCTAAGAAAGAAACTGGGAGAAAATGATAGATGTGGCTTAACCAATAACTGCCAATAATGATGAAACAAAAAGTAGCTCTTCTAAATTATCAGTAATAAAATGTATCAACTATATTGAGGAAAACACACTTGATTATCTATTTTCCCATGGAAAATGATATCAAAATGAATTGTCATTTGAAGAGATGATTAAAAGTATTGAGCCAATAAGTGTAGAAAAATTGTTAAAGAGATATGAATTAATATTGTTATTCTTATATTTTCTAAGTTACATGATGTTTATGGAATTTATCCTTTTAAAATGTATAATTTGTCATAATTTTATTCTAATATTATTTAAGTATTTACTTTTCCACCTAATTTTTTAAATTTATAATGTATTCTTTTCACAAAGAGGTCTGGATCTCATATAAGCTTTAGACCAACAAAACCTGAATCCATCCCTAGACTTGATACATTTTCTATTTCTCTTCCTATTTGTCTTTCTGTTTTTCCCACCATTCTTTTTCATGCTCTTAAAAAAGTAGGACCTAAACTAATATATAAGGAATGTAAAATAAAATATTTTAAAAAATCACCTATGATACCGTACCCTAAACTTCAGAAAACCAGTTTTATTAAATCAAGTTCTCCTTCTCTGATGTTAAGTTATTCTAATTATCAGATATAAAATATATTAATATATCATAAATTTTACTAACAAAACTCATTCTCATCTACTTGAGTTTAAAAATAAGATTTTTTTTTAGTGCTATAAATATAAATGAAAAACCAGAATAGCTAAATACTGACTCATTCTAGTCATGAAGGTAATATTAATCCAAGGATAAATTAACTTTTAAACATATTAAAAAATATTAGTCAACTTAAAAAATTCATGAATGATGCATTCTTTTTCAAATTTCTTTTACATGTATACAGGCAAAATGTTTGGAGACAACTGAGCTAGACAAATAACTATGGAAGACTGTATAAATCAATCATGCAACTCTTTTAAGGGAGCTGCCATCTATTTTTAACTGTCCTGTTGGCAGATTTCAGCAGACAGCTGCATTAGATGGATGGAGGCTGCCTGAGGGTGTGAAGAATATTGCGTTGGCCCACTTATCTCCAGTTGTGAAACCTTTAAAAACCCTAATATTTAAAAATAAGTAATTGAGGCTAAACATTTTTTAAGTTTGGGGTGGAAATAGCTCCCATTAGTGCCATAGAACAGAACGTGGGAACCTACAGGCCTATAATAGCAGGAGTTCTGGCCCATTTCCCTCAAGGCCCTCCTTTTATTTGTCCAGAAATCCTTGTGTTCTTCTTATCAGTACTTAGGAACAGGTGAGAGTGAGGCTGGAATTGATCCAGACCACCTTTTTGGCTCTCTTGTTGATGGATGACTCTAATGGAGGTGCTTGTTTTTAGTTCAGAATTTTTTCCTGCATAACAGGCTTTGCTTTAGGGCTGCCTAGGACCTGGAGCACCAGCAGTAGCTGATTTATGAGGGTATTCTTATAGAAAAGGAGTCTATTCAAACTGATCATAACTCCAGAATCTTTGTTCTTTTCATTTCTTCCCACAGTCATTTTCCCTGGGGCTGAATCTATTAGATCTACACAGGAGAGCATTGAGAGAGCTAATTGGAAAGATTGCTAAGCTTGCTGCAAGAAGCCAGAGAGGGGCATTTTATTTCTCACTTGGATGCTTGCTGAGCCGCAGAACATGTAGGTCTCCCCTGGAGCTGTCATGGAAGTATGGTGATGAAATTACTAGAAGAACTTGGCTTGTACCCTCTGGGACTTGGAGGTAAACATGAATATAGAGACTGGTGCCTATTTCTAGTCTAGAGATTTCTGAGGGAGTCTCTATGGATTAGCCCATGTTTGTGGGGCTTGAGGAGACTGTAGTAGAGTATACATAAATAAAGAAGGAGACAATCCCTTATCATATCCATTTGAAGAGGACCTGGAAGTTCTTGAGACTTCTAAGAAAAACGTTATGAGACAAAAAGGAAAACAAGAGTTGCCATGTAGGAAGATAAACTTGTCCTAGTCTACCTCAGTGGGGGATAATACCAAGAATTTCCTGGTGTCTACTGCCACCATGTGGGTACTTACATTTACTGAATTCAAACGTGAGTATTTCCCTCTTTAGGCTAATCCTAAACCAAAGTACAAATAACTCTAAGTGTGTTTTAGTGCTCTTCAGCCTTAGATTGGCTCCTAAGTCCCCTCAAGCTCCTCTGTGCTCTCAGACTCACAAGGAGGTTCCATCACTAAGTACTCTTCTCTTCTGTAGCACTCTGTTAAAATAGTACTAAAACCATGTTGCTGAGACCTCAGTGACTTTGAGCTCTGAAATCAGTTTGAGGCAGAGAAACTCCAAAATGGTCCCCACTTATCTGTTTCCTTTTATTCATGCCCCATGTCACCATTTTACCGTTATCGTGGGTGGGACCTGTGTCTAGCTTCTAACTGACAGATTATGGCAGAGGCGATTGGGTGTCACTTTCATAATTAAATTACATAACGCTGTAATTTCCGTATTGCTAGCAGAGTACCCTGACTGCCTCTGGACTTGAGTGCATGAAGCAAGCATCCGTGTCTGGGAGACCCAGTGAAAATGAACTTTAGGGCAACTACTGGCTGTCAGCAGGCAAGAAACGGAGGCCCCCAGTCCAGCAGGACAGAGATCGCTGACTCCTGCTAGCAAGCATATGAAGCTGGGAGCAGATCCCTCTCCAGTTGAGCTTTCAGATGAGATGCTGGAAACCTTGATTGAAGCTTCATGAGAGACCCCGAAGCAGAGGACCTGGTGAGCTATACCCAGGTTGTGCGAGATGGTACATGTGTGTTGTTGTTAGCCACTAAATGTGTGCTAATTTGTTATACACAATAGGTAACGAATATGCAGTTTTGTGGTTTTGCTTACATCACTCCCCTCTTCACAGGACTGCAGTGTAAGTCCCTGGAGATTGTTCTCGGAAATAAATATAACTGACAATCACCACTCTGTGCTCAGAATTGTCCTTCTCCTTCCACCAAAGGTCTGTTACCTGATCAGCTTTGTTGTGCTTGATTTCTCTGGGAAAAGTTCTCTCTCAGGTGACCTTAGCTCCTCACACAAAGGGAGCTTTGTGGGGCCTGCCTATGTGGTTCCCCAGATAAGCCTGAATACTCTTAAATCCAGCAATGGTGCAGCTTGGCCTAAAGCTAAGAGCTCACAATATGTCAGATAATTTGTCAATTTCCAGATGCATTATACCAAGGGTCCCCAACTCCCCCAGGGCCACAGATCAGTACTTCAGAGCAGTGAGCAGTGGGTGAGCAAGAGAAGTTTCATCTGTATCTACAGCTACTCTAGTTGCAGGAAAACAAGCTCAGGACTCCCACTGATTCTCCATTATGGTGAGTTGTATAATTATTTCATTATATATCACAAAGTAATAGTAAAAGAAGTAAAGTGCAAAATAAATGTAATGCGCTTGGGATCGTCCTGAAACCATCCCACCCCACCAACTCGTCAGTGGAAAAATTGCCTTCCATAAATCCAGTCCCTGGTGCCAAAAGTTTAGGGACTGCTGCACTGACACTACTGTAGCTATAGTTATTAGATTGACATTAAACTTTATTCTTCATTTAAAAAATGTTTCATGCCCTGTGAAATACTTGACTATGAGTAGAAATATAATTCAAAAAAAGACACATGTACTCCAGTGGTCATTTCAGTACTATTTACAACAGCCAGGACATGGAAACAACCTAAATGACCATCAACAGAGGAATGGATAAAGAGGAGGTGGTGCATAGTAAATATGATGGAATATTACTTAACCATAAAAAAGAATGAAATAATGCCACTTGTAGCAACATAGATGGACCTGGAGATGATCATACTAAGAGAGGTAA
The DNA here is from genome assembly GCF_000754665.1 of Bison bison bison. Classification (NCBI taxonomy): domain Eukaryota; kingdom Metazoa; phylum Chordata; class Mammalia; order Artiodactyla; family Bovidae; genus Bison; species Bison bison. The sequence continues at coordinate 20,837,681 of NW_011495072.1, forward strand.
GTCAGACAGAGAAAGACAGGTATCATATGACATCACTTTTATGTGGAACCTGGAAAGATGAGACAAATGAAATTATTTACAAACCAGAAACAGACTCACAGACTTTGAAAGGAAACTAATGGTTACCAAAGCAAAATGGTTGGGGAGAGGGATAAATTCAGAGTTTGAGATTAACATATATACATAACTAAATATAAAATAAATAATCAAGAAGGACCTAGTGTATAGCACAGGGAACTCTCCTCAATATTCTGTAATAACCTATATGAGAAAAGAATCTGAAAAAGAATGAAAATATGTATATGTATAATTGAATAACTTTGCTGTATGTCTGAAACTAACAAAATTGTAAATCAATTATACACCAACATAAAATAAAAATTAAATTTAAAAAAGGAAGACTATTGGATTTCTTGGATTTGACCAGACAGGAGGATAGAACTGTTTCCTGTGAATGTGTGCCACTCTCCAAGAAGAGGGACAAATGATTTAGAGATTCTCAGGGCCTCCACCTCAGTCTCAACAAGGCAGATAGCCTCTGGCCTCCAAATGCAGCCTGAGGATTAGGAGTGCCCTCTGGAGCTATGAGACTGGGACCACCCTGCAGAGTCTTGGAGGCATGACTCACCCTCTCAAATCTCCCCCTTCCCTTTCTTCCCCCAACTACCCTCACCAGCAGAGCTACAAAAGGAAGTGGGTAAGGCAGAGCATTGAACCAAAAAGGATTATTCCTGAACTTTAAGATCTGAGGGAAATTCACCTTGCTAGATTTTGAATTTGCTTGGGATTTACCATCTTTTCCTTTTTTCCTGTTTCTCCCTTTTGGAATGCTAGTATCTATCCTATGCCTGGCCTGGCATATTTTGGAAGCTTGCCTGATTTGGAAACTTGCCTGGTTCCACAGGTTCACAGCTGGAGAGGAGTTATGCCTCAGGATACTTGGAGACTCATACTTACTTGATTTAGATGTTATTTAGATGGCACTTTGGACTTTAAAGTTCTTGCTGGAATGAGTTAGACTTTGGGGCTGTTAGGATGGAATGAATGTATATTGCCTATGAGAAGGATATGAATTTTGAAGAGCCAGGAGTGGAATCTTTGTGTCCCATCAAATTCATATGTTGACGCCCTAACCCTCAGTGTGATGGTATTTGGAAATAGAGACTTTGGGAGATAATTAGGGTTAGATTAAGTCATAAGGGTGGGGCCCTCAGAATGAGATTAGTGGCTTTACAAGAAGAGGAAGTGAGAGACTTGCTCTTTCACAGCAAGGGAAGGCCAGGTGAGGACATAGAAACAAAATGGTAGTCTGCAAGTCAGGAAGAAGGCTGTAATCAGGAGCCAAATTAGCTGGTACCTTCATCTTAGACTTCTCAGTCTCCAGAACTGTGAGAAATACATGTCCATGTATTATTTAAGCCATAGAGTTGACTCATTGGAAAAGACTCTGATGCTGGGAGGGATTGGGGGCAGGAGGAGAAGGGAACGACAGAGAATGAGATGGCTGGATGGTATCACTGACTCAATGGAAGTGAGTTTGAGTGAACTCTGGGAGATGGTGATGGACAGGGAGGCCTGGCGTGCTGCAATTCATGGGGTCGCAAAGAGTCAGACACAACTGAGCGACTGAACTGAACTGAGTCTATGGTATTAATGTTTTTATGCAGAGCAGACTAATATAAAGAGTACAGGGAACACTTACATTATATTGCAATAGGGAGCATAAAAAATTAGAATAGACAGGAGAAATGAAACCAAGGAAAATTTTGTCAAGATGGGAGAAATACATGTTTGTGTGCCAGTGGAAATGAACTTGAGAGTGAATCAAGCCCCTCTCTGAGTGGATGTACTAATTCTAGGCACAGTGGAAAATAAGACTGATGATCTCTGCTGTCTTGACATTTACATTTTAATTGAAACATGATGTGTATGTGTGTGTGTGTGTGTGTGTGTGTGTGTGTAAGGAAGACAATGAACAATTAAACAAACAAAAAAACACCAAATGAGTTCGTATCTGAGTAATGTGAATAATACTCACAAATCAGGCTATGTGATTCCAATAAATGGAATGAGTAAGAGACTGGATGATACTAAGGATACTGTGTGGAGTGCATTTACTTCTTTATACTATAAGAAACAAAGAAGATTCTAAGAAACCCCAAGGCAAAACAGTGAAACATTAAACACTATGGAAAAGTCAATGCTCCAAATGTGAAGCAACACAGAATTGTCTGATTTATAACAATGGGTAGAGCAGTAAGAAAAGAGAGTCTGTATTGTACATTGTCATGCTGAGTGGCACTTGGATCAAGACTTTGGAGACATAAATTAGGAAATCTATCCTGAATCTTCAATGAAAAATGTTAAAATAATAATTGTAATATAGATGTTGGTGATGGACAGGGAAGCCTGACATGCTGTAGCCCATGGGGTTGCAAATAGTCAGACACAATTGAGTGACTGAACTGAACTGAGATGTCTTTATTGTTTTCAATTTTGAAATAAATTTACAGGCAAAGCAGGCAAGACTTAATTATGGTTACAGAATAGAATGTAAATGTTATTCACCTTGACCAAGTTATTAACAGAAGACAGGAGGGGATGGGGAAAAGAATGAATATAGCATGCTAGAGGTCCTATTATCCCCATCTACTATAGGAGAAATTCAAAGGATGATGTCTGTATTTGAGACTATTAGAATTTTATGTATTAAGTCACACAAGCAGCCAGTGAAAGTGAAAAGTGAAAGCAAAAGTGATAGTTGCTGAGTTCTGTCCAATTCTTTGCAACTTCATGTAGCCCGCCGGGCTCTTCTGTCCATGGAATTCTCCAGGCAAGTATACTGCAGTGGGTTCACAGGCTCTTCCCCATAGAACTAAAAATAGTAATATGAACTTATAGGGGGAAGAAGTGAGCAGAGTGGCAGGAAATTAATTAAAAATGTCTTAAGATATATCAAGAAATAGTAGGAAGAGTATATCACTAAGAAAAATGATATTAACCACCAGAAGAACCAAAGCAGATACATATAAAAAAGATTTTGCCCCTAGGTTTGGGAACTGATGGTACCAGACAGAAGAACACAGAATGATTGCTTTTCATTATTGTTGTTGCTGTTGTTCAGTTGTAAATCATGTCCAACTCTTATGTGACACCATGGAGTTTGCCCTCCAGGGTCCTCTGTCCATGGGATTTTCCAGACAAGAATACTGGAGTGGGTTGCCATTTCCTTCTCCAGGGGATCTTCCTGACCCAGGAATTCAATCTGCATCTCCTGTTTGGTAGATGGATTCTTTACCACTGAGCCACCTGGGAAGCCCATTGCTTTTCATTCTAAGGCTTCTATACTACTTGGATTTTAAAAACCATGTTTTATTTTGATAAAATTTTAAGAACTAAATATGTATAAACAACTTGCTGCAATGAGAAGAATGTCTCCTTCTCTCTGAGTAAGCTGTTTACAAAGAACTTTTCTTGGGGTGGAGTGGTGTAGGCAGAAAACCTCTGAGTTAAAACTATACCCACCATGCGTCCATCATTTCTGTAATGCTGAATTAATATCCTTATATATTACCAAATGATGTCACAAAATGAAATTTCCTTCATTGTTTAAATCCTCACATATTGTTGGTTAGAATGAAAAAAAAAATGGTACAGTCACTTTGGAAAACCGTTTGGCAGTTTCTTGTTAAGTTAAACATACAGATGTAAATATTTATAGTGGCTTTATTTCTAATTGCTGCAAATTGGAAACAGCTCAAATGTCTTTCAGGTGGTGAATGGATAAACAAACTAGTATATACATACACTGGAAAATTATTCAGCAATAACAAGGAACGAACTTCTGATGCGTGTAACATGGATGAATCTCAAATAACTATGCTAAGTGAAAGATGCCAGATGCAAAAGGCCATAGAGGCTATGATTTCATTTATGTATGATATATATGATATTCTGGAAAAAGCAAATCTATAAGGAGAGAAAGCAGATTAATGATATTATGTGTTGCCCCAAAATTCACATGTTGAAGTCCTAGCTCTGGGATCTCAGAATGTGACCTTATTGGAATAGTGTCTGTACCAGGGAAATCAAGTTAAAAAGAAGCCTTTAGGTAGACCCTCATTCAGTATCACTGCTATTCTTGTAAAAAAGAAAAATATGGACACAGAGACATAGCGGGAAGATGATGTAAAGAGACATAGGAAGAAATCAGTCATTTATAAACAAAGGAGAGAGGGCTGCAGCTGATTCTTCCCTCTCAGCCCTTGGAAAAAACCAAACTGGCTGACTACTTGATGTTGGATTTTGAGATGTAGATTTTCTATTCTTTAAGAAATTCAGTTTGTGGTAGTTTCTTACAGAAATCCTCACAAACTAATACAAATGGTTTTTAGGGTGGGAGTGTTGACTAAAGGGTCACAGAGGGACTTTCTGAGGTGATGAGAACGCTCTATTTCTTGATTGTGGTGGCTACATAATTGCATATGTTTCATGCATATGTCAGAAATCACAGAACTCTACACTAAAAAGGGAAAATTACACTCTTTTTAGAATTATACTTCTATAAGACAACTTGAAAAAATTAATAAAAATGACATTAAAAAAGATTACTTTAAAAAATTAAATATTGGAAAAGTGACCCAGAATGTATGTATATACAAAGATGTTTATATTAATGTTGGTCATAATAATGAAACAGCAGAATGAAACACAATGTCCAAAATAGGAGATTATTTGAACAAATGGTTAAAATCAGAGACGAAAGATAAATTCTTTCCCTGACAGATCTTACATTCTAGAAAATAAGATCGCCAATACACGAATAGAGAAATAAATATATAGACATAATGTCAGGTAGTGATAAGTTCTGTGAAGAAGTTAAAGCAGAGTAAGGAAGGAGAGTTAAATGGAGCTGTGTTTTAGATACAGTAGTATGGTGTTGCGGAGAAGGTGATGGCACCCCACTCCAGTACTCTTGCCTGGAAAATCCCATGGGTGGAGGAGCCTGGTGGGCTGCAGTCCATGGGGTCGCTAAGAGTCGGACACGACTGAGTGACTTCACTTTCACTTTTCACTTTCATGCATTGGAGAGGGAAATGGCAACCCACTCCAGTGTTCTTGCCTGGAGAATCCCAGGGACCGGGGAGCCTGGTGGGCTGCCCTCTATGGGATCGCACAGAGTTGGACACGACTGAAGCAACTTAGCAGCAGCAGCAGCAGCAGTATTGTGTTGACTGTGCTAGGTTATAATCCCCAGTTATTCCATCAAATACTAAGCCAGACATTGCTATGAAGGTGTTTTGTAGATGTGGTTCAAGTTCATAATCAGTTGACTTTCAGTGAGAGAGATTATCCTAGATATCTGGGTGAGCATGATGTAATGAGGAGCATGCGAAAAGAGCTTAATAGCTCTTCTTCTTCTTTGCCTTGAAGAAGGCGATATTCCAGCTATGGTGAGAGAGAAAACTTGAGAAATATTTATTATCTCTAAGACCGTGTTATTCTTGAGTTTTATTAATTAAGGAAGGGACTACAATTTTTTCTTTGTCATGGTTGCTGCTGCTAAGTCACTTCAGTCGTGTCCGACTCTGTGCAACCCCATAGACGGCTGCCCACCAGGCTCCCCCGTCCCTGGGATTCTCCAGGCAAGAACACTGGAGTGGGTTGCCATTTCCTCCTCCAATGCATGAAAGTGAAAAGTGAAAGTGAAGTCGCTCAGTTGTGTCTGACTCTTAGCGACCCCATGGACTTCAGCCTACCAGGCTCCTCCGTCCATGGGATTTTCCAGGCAAGAGTGCTGGAGTGGGGTACCTAAGTGTTTTTAATTGGAGAATAATTTAATTGGAAGGTTTATGTGTATATGTGCCTGTTCTTCCCAACCTCTAAACGTTAGTGAACTCCAAAGCTCATTTTGTCAGATCTCTTCTTTTTCCCATCCATGCTCACTTTGTAGTACCAATGACTCAAATGTTTATTTTCATACATGTCTATCAACAGATAGCTTCACTTGGCTATTTTAATGACATTTAAAACTTAAAATGTCCATCACTCAGCTCTTGCTTCCCACCCTTCAAATCTGCTCTTTCCTTTTCCCACTAATCTTCCCATACTAATAGATGCTACCACTTCCAATTCTTCCTCTACCCCTCAAATTTCCTGTCTTGGGTTCATCAGTTTTTCTCTGTTGATCAGAATTGACTCAAGAGATACAGTTCTGGTTATTGCTTCCTTTGCTCTCAGAGAAGTAAAGTTATTAGCGATTCAAGTTAGGAATTTATTTGGTGTTTGGAATTTAGAGTCTTATTGTTAGCATCTTAAAAGCAAATATCTCATTTTTAGGCTACAGAAGAACAAACTTGGCCTACCGGGGGCAGCAGAGAACAGTGTGTTAAATATTTAGACCCAGAGAAGACTATGGAAGCATTTAGTTACAAGCAACTCTCCCAAGCACTCAGATCACTGTGATCAGTAGTCAGCTCTTTTGTCGGATGATGGGAGGTAAGAGACCGGAGGGGAGTATTGGTGCACGTGTGCCTATCAGAGCTGGAAACCAATGGACAGACGTGGCAGCAGTTTGCTCCATGGGGATTATCAAATTTCCTGGAGAATCCATAACCTACTGAGATTTTTATCTTTGTTGACTCCCTCCAGTTGTTCAATGGCACACTGTCCAGCCTAGCACACTGATAGTTAGCTACGAAAAGATTCACTATTTTTAGACTGCTTGGTGGTGTTTTTTTTTTTTTTTTCCTTTTTTCCATATTTGCTTTCTTTTACATGTTCTGTTTTTGCGTTTGGTCCTCGATAGTCTAAAGTCTGTGGAAAGAAGGCCTACATGTTAAGTATTATAGGGGTGAAAAATTTGCCACCCCGAAATCCTCTTTGGCATGAGGATTAATTTAGGCTGATCATTTTTAAGTAAGAGAAGGCTCAGGAAGTCTCTCTTCTACAACCTGTTGGCTGTCTAAATAATTTAAAGGGCCTGTTCCCAGAATAGAGCTATCACCAGAGATATGGGGGGTGTTGAGGGGGAAGTCAGCTGGGCCCAGGGGTCAGAGTCCACTCTGCGTCCCACAGCTTCTACATGGCCCATTTACCAAACGTTTACTATTCTATCTCTATGTCAGTTACCTTCTTCCTCTTTAAAGTCTCCAACCTACTACTCCCAACATCCTCATTTGTCTTTAGCTGAAGACAGAATTCAAGGTGAGCATTTAGGTCATTTTGGCAAGTAACTCAGTTTTCCTGCATCTCTCCCAGGGGCACACTTTATTAAACTTTTCTTGTTTTTCTGTCTCATGTCAGTTTAATTCTTAGACCATTGTGAAGAATTTAGAAGGACAGAAGAAAGTTTTTTCATCCCCAAAAATATTGAGAAAGAAGGAACTGATAATTGGCTTGGGGAGATGAAAAGCAGTTGGTTTCAACATTTGGGGCTGTTACCCACAGTGAGAAATACATCTTATCTCACAAACCAGGACATATCTACTCATAATCAGAAAAGCTCATGAAACACTACTTACTTACCCTTTTCGTATAAAGGTATCTTCTCTGATATTTTCTATTTTATTTCCCTAACATTTTTTTTCTGATTGTGACCACTAAGATTATATAATCCACTAACAATTTGGTTGTGGCACTGAGATGAAAAATTCTGAGCTATAAAATATGAAAAAGACAAAAAGTTGAAAGTCATCTCCAGGTTTAGCTTGTGTGGTGAGGAAAATAGGTACTGCTAATTAAAAAAACAAAGAAGAAATTGGAAAGAGAAATTGATCAAGTTTCCTGTGGCTACTGAAACAGATGTGAAAGGAAAATAAAAGAACGGAGTTGGTTTTGCTAAGAAAACTCTCTAAAGTGGACCAGGAGGCCACTGAGCAGGTGTGAATTGTGTGCGTCTTGGCCTGGATGAGATCTGGCCTTTTGATTCTTGTCCTACTCAGCATCCTTGTCGGACCATTGTTACTCTACAGGACTCTTGGCAGCCTATCTGCCTGCTGGGCCCTTGCCCTAGAGCAGCTCGTGATTCCTCGAGGACAGACGTTTCCTGCCTTGTGTCAGGGGCAGTCATGGTTCTTTGGCAGGCTGTGTGGCTTTTATGTTTGTGGGCCCCTGACTCTTTCTCTTCTCCAGAACACTCTTTTGGTTTTCTCCCAATCTGTGTCTCCCAAATTGAAGTTCCTCAGACCCCCAATAAAACTCTTTGTTCTTTGCAACCTCAATATTTATTACTATTCAACACAAATTACCATAAACGTGGTAGCTAAAACAACAGAAATTTATTCTCTCACGGTTCTGGAGACCAAAAGCCCAAAACCAATACCAGCAGGCCAAAGTCAGGAGGTTAGCACACACCCTGCACAGGCTCCAGGTGAAAATCTGTTCCCTGCTTCTCCAGTTTCTGTGAGGCTGCTGTCATTCTTGAATGTTTACTTCCAGGGTCACACTGTCTTCTCTCCTTTTGTGTGTGCCCTCCTGCCTCTCTTTCCAGGACATTTGTGATTGCAGTTAGGGTACACCTGGATAATCCAAGATAACAACTCAGTGACATCTGTAACACTCCCACCCCCCGCACTATTTTTGGCCTTGTAACATTCATAGGTTCTGGAGATTTGCATGTAGATAACTTTTTGGAGACTTATTATTCAGCCGACTAGGAGAAAAATAGAGTGAGTTCAGTTTTTGAATGGAGAGATGCTCAATTAGCTTGAAAGCAAGAAAACAAGACTGGAATTGATTATTATATAAAAGATGAGGGCTATAATTATATTTTGGGTGTTTGGGTGTTTATTAACATCAAGGGAAGTTGAAAATCTAAGAATGCAGGTGTTTGTGGAAGCCTGAACCAAATTTATCTTCATAAAATATACAGTGTTGTTCAGTTCAGTCGCTCAGTCGTGTCTGACTCTTTGCGACCCCATGAATTGCAGCACGCCAGGCCTCCCTGTCCATCACCAACTCCCAGAGTTCACTCAAACCCATGTCCATTGAGTCGGTGATGCCATCCAACCATCTTATCCTCTGTTCTCCCCTTCTCCTCCTGCCCTCAATCTTTCCCAGCATCAGGGTCTTTTCCACTAAGTCAACTCTTTGCATGAGGTGGCCAAAGTATTGGAGTTTCAGCTTCAACATCAGTCTTTCCAATGAACACCCAGGTCTGATCTCCTTTAGGATGGACTGGTTGGATCTACTTGCAGTCCAAGGGACTCTCAAGAGTCTTATGGGACAAATTACATGCTCAGATGTCTGGAAAACTACAAGACTGCATGTCTACAGGCACATGCAGTTTTACCAGGTAATTGTGCCCTTCCCTTATTCCCTTTCTCCTCCTTTCCCTTCCTCTTTCCTTCCTTCCTTCTTTCTTTCTCACCCACCTAGGAAGACACAATATATTATAGTAGATTTAGAACCTCCTTATACAAATATAGGTTAGTGCCTAGTACAATCTTTGAGATACAGTAGGTTAGTTGACAAAATATTTGTTGGATGTGATAATTTTTTTTAAACTGACCACCTAAAAATCTAATATTTTTCTAGTCCGTTATGTGCCTCTTCTTGGCCACCAGAAACTGCATTCAGAATTTAACATGACACCTTAAAGAATATATGATTCTGGTTGTAACCCCTCACTTTTACTTTTGAGGTAACAAGAGCAGAGAGGATAAGTGATTTGTCTAAAATGATCTAGTGCTCTTTTCACCACACTCCTTTGCCTTTTCACCTTCATTTTAAGCCAAGCTTCTCTAGTTTACCTGCCAATCTGAAGAAGCAGTGCATGCATGCGTGCTAAGTCTCTTCTGTCATGTCCGATTCTTTGTTATATTATGGACTGTAGCTCACCAGGCTCCTCTGTCCATGGGATTCTCCAGGCAAGATTACTGGAGTGAGTTGTCATGCCCTCCTCCAGGGGATCTTCCCGACCCAGGGTTCACACCTGCATCTCTTATGTCTCCTGCATTGGCAGGCAGGTTCTTTACCACTAGTGCCACCCGGGAAGCCCGAAGAAGGAGAACTATTACTAAAATGGGGTAATACTCTGAGTCTTTCCCCTGTTGGCATTTATTTTCTTCAAAGGCAAAATGCTTCATTCCATTGGGATTGGGAGTGACTCATCTAATCACAGCCTTACACAGTGGAGTCACTCTCATACCTTATATCTTCTTCCTGCTGCAACTTTGGAAGTGTGCAGTGGCATTTTTTGGATTATCATTAGTAATAGGTAGAACAGGGCTTCTATATTAATAGCTGGAGAATGGAAGGCTTAGACCTTCTACAAAGAGCAGTACAGTATAGCACAACAAGGAAATATCTCACTGGAAAAGAATTATTATCAGAAAGCAAAGTCCTATGCCACAAAGAGTTATCCTCTATGTATTTACATTGGAGTAGACTTTTTTGACTTCAGATCATCTCCAAGCTTTTTTATAGTGAAAAGAAATTATGGTGAAATAAAGATTTTTTTCAAGAGATTAATTTTACCTAAGTAAGTCAAGACTGGGTCTCAGTAACAATGTTAGTTACCTTTTGAAGACACAGATAATTCTAGCCAGGGGTTGGGTGAAGTGGCAGATACTGTTCAGGATCATTCATCATAGAGAAGTCAAATTATGTTGAGTAATTTAAGGAGTAGGCTGTGTTTAGAGGAGCATACTGTGAAGTGACCTGGAACTGGTGGGAAGAAAAGTATGAAGAAGAATATTGCTACTACTAATCTAATGCTGAGAATGGCTTTGTGTTGTCAGAGAACACATGAAATGTGGATTCAATGAGCAGAGTTTGGTCAGAAGTTTATGGGTAATTTTGGAACAATTTCTTATTGTGAGGCATGGGAAGATGGGATGTTTCATTTACAAATACTTTTGTGGCAGGCACTGTGATTTACAGATATTATTTCATTTGACCATCAGTCTATGCAATATGGACATTCATTCATTCAGTAGTAAGTGAAGGTTTTTTGAGAATTACATGGTATGAGTTATACTTTAGGAAGATTAATATGATAGCATGTGGGATGGCTTGTTAAGTTAATGAGAAACTGGAGGTGCTTAGTAGATAATGACCATAGTCCTGCTGAGAAGTAATGAGGATGTAAGCCAGAATGAAGGCACTGGAGATAGAGAAGAGGGGATGAATTTGGATGAAATTTGATGAGATATAATTAAAGACTGAGTGAAAATAAGTTTATTTTAGACAGTGGATTTGGTTTTATGGAGTTGTACAGTCCATGGAATTCTCCAGGCCAGAATACTGGAGTGGGTAGCCTTTCCCTTCTCCAGGGGATCTTCCCAACCCAGGGATCGAACCCAGGTTTCCTGCATTGCAGGCAGATTCTTTACCAACTGACCTGTCAGGGAAACCCTTTATGGAGTTGAGGCAGGGTCTAATCAATTGGAGATATTGTACCTGAATGTAATTTTTAATGACATGCTGACTGCAATAGGAAGATTTATATGTTTGGCCCATCCACCCTCATTCATACTTGGCAGTGGGACTCAGTATATGGAGAGTCAGTAGCTCTGGCTTAGATCCCTGTCGGCCACTTTTATCTGCCTGACTTTGGGCTATTTACTTAACCAGGCACAGCCTTAGCCTTCTCAGCTGCAGTATGTCCATGACAAATACCTTTTGCCTAGAGTCCTTGTGAGACTTAGATATAATTCATGTGCTTGTTCAAAATGGAAGCCTAATAGATGGTTATTATTGCTCGTGCTATACTTTATTTGCCTTATTCATTCTCATATGAGTGTGCAGTGGGTTTTTCCAGTGACTGCACGATGTGTTGTATTGGGTTGCAACAGACTGAATGGAGAAGCAGGTATGAGAATCTAGCTGTCTTTTATTAACCCAGGCACAGAAGAAGTTTGTAAAAATTTAAACAATACTACTCTTCTCACTGAATTCTTATATTTGAAAAACACTTATAACAGCAAGAGGAAAAAATATTAAGAGTAAAAAAAAAATTGTATGTTATGAGTTCATTATTGTCATTTGTCCATAAATAAATATGTGGAATTTGTGAATAAGTATTTAAATATATCTCATTAAATTTTTTTAATACAATAGATATTGACAGATATCACCCCCATAACCAAACATCTCTTAGGGGCTGTAATGATTTTTAGGAGTTGCAAAAGGGTCCTGAAACCCCAAAATTTGAGAACTGCTAATTTAGAGACCTGAGAGTGGGATCCAATGGGCTGGTATCTACTTCTCAGAGTCCAGTGTCCATTGAAGACTCTAATAAATAGCGTTTCTTTTCTGGCAGCTGACAAGTAGCTCAAGAGGTGAGCTTCTGGGAGGGAATGATAAAGGGAATTAGGACTGGGGACTTTAAGGGAAATGATAAGCCTGGAAAGGGTGGTTTTAGATAGTGCTAAACCTCTCCATTCAGTTTTTTCTGCCATATCATACTGCTTTCTAAGATTGCTTTAGGATGAAAGATTGATAGCATATTCTAAGAATTATTTGTTTTATAGACTTTTTATCATGCTTTTGGCATGTAAAGTGTTCACTGGGGACTATTCCTGGAAAGAGTCTGATTATAACTAGAGAAAGTTACATCACCACTTGACCCTTAATATGGGAGTACTGAAGTTCAACTGACTCCATTTATGTTCATTCACGTTCCAAGCAGCTTTAGGATAGAAAATCAGAGACTTCTTTATTTAAAGCTTCTCTCTAAAATCCTGTAGAGGGGGCTTTTGTTAATTTGTGGCAAGTTCCTAAAGATTAAAGTGATGGTGTTCTTTCCCTACTCTTTTCCCTTTTGAAAAAGTTTTAGAAAATTTACTAATGTGATTGCCAACTAGTGATCACAAGTCAAGGCATGTGTGACAGTCTGTTTTTCAGTCTGCACATACTAGTCATCGTCTGAAGTATTTACTATTGTCTTTTCCTAGCCCTGTTTTGTTTTTTTTTTTTTTTGACAAAAAAATCTTGGCAAAACAAAGCCTAAAGTCTTTAAAAAGAAACAAAAACAAACAAAACTCCTGAATTCCAAGGTGTGCATGCTCAGCCTGAGTCTGTCCAACTCTTTGTGACCTCCATGGACTGTAGCCCACTAGGCAAGTCTGTCCATGGGATTATCCTGGCAAGAATACAGGAGTGGGTTGTCATTTCCACCTCCAGGTGATCTTCCCCCCCACCCAGGGATCCAACCTAGGACTCTTAAGTCTCATGCATTGACAGGTGGATTCTTTACCACTGAGCCTCATGGGAAGCCCCAAAGTAAAATTTGCGTAATAAAAGAATTATTTTGCATTATGTCACTTGAACTTTCAAAGGTGTCATTTTAATGCAGTCTGATTCTATTACACCTTTTGTAGTTAATTGCAATAGTCTGCTAATTATTGTTATTCCCTAGATAAGGTTGCCAGATAAACTAAGCTAAACTAAGCTAAGTGAAAGTCGCTCAGTCATGTCCAACCATTTGTGACCCCATGGACTATACAGTCCATGGAATTCTCCAGGCTAGAATAGTGGCCTTCTCCAGGCAGTCTTCCCAACCCAGGAATGGAACCCAGGTCTCCCGCATTGCGCAGGCGGATTCTTTACCAGCTGAGCCACAAAGGAAGCCCAAGAATACTGGGGTGGGTAGCCTAACCGGGGTCTCCTGCATTGCAGGCGGATTCTTTATCAACTGAGCAATTAGGGAAACTCTGTCAGATAAAATAGAAGGTAAATTTGAATTTTAGGGAAACAATGAATCATTTTTTAATATAAATGTGTCATCAATATTGCATAGGATAATGCTTATATTAATGAATGATTGGTTGTTTATATGAAATTTGAATTTAACATCCTATGCTTTATTTTGCTAAATTTGGCAACCCTTACCTAAGCACAAACAGGTTCTCTGTCTTTACTTAGCATTATACAGAGCAGGTTGTATTTCAAATGGTTTTATAGTTAAAGACAAAAATTTAATTTTCTCAGTGAAACAGTGATTAGTTGGTAATGGTAAAATTGTTTCTTTGTGTAGAACAGAGGGTTAATTCTCAGAAGCAGAGTCCTGAGACTAGTGCCGGTCTTGCAAATCCTGTTTTGCTGCTTAGTTTGGGAAACTCTCTTCTTATGGGTAAGCTGGCTCCACCCAGCTGCTGAGAAAGAGATACGAGTTGTTAACAAAACCGGAAGTTGGATAGGCTGCCTTTGCTTCTCAAGGTAAGTGTCTCCTGTTTTCTTTCTGCCAGAGCTTTTTGCAAGGCGCTTAAGAATTAATTCCAGCTCAATGACTGTACTGAGAGAGCAGTTGCTTGTGCTGACCCAGGCTGTCGGATAGGCAGGATGGATGTCTTATTAACGAACTGTGTTCTGGAGCTTGTGAGCTTGTGTTGAGCTAATGAGTGTTCACTAGCGAGTTAGGTTAATAATATGTTCCATGACTTTGACTACAGAGCTTTAATCCCATGAGACATGTTTGGGATCATGAAAAGCACTGACTTTATTCATGCATCAGTGTTTTGCCCTTAATTTTTAGCAATGGAAGCTCCCTTTTTACTTAACCTAATGGCATCCTTTATTTGATTTTTAAAGTGTCTTTTAATTTAGCAATCTTAGCTCCCCCACCCCCAGCTCTGGTGTGCCTTTAGAATTTTAGAGAGGCTCAGGGGTGACTAGGTGTTACCTCTGCCTTTAATTTTTTTTTAATATCTTGTCGTGCTGTCCTAGGGGTAAAGGGGGGAGTTTTCAGTTTGTAAATGTATTATCAGAAATAATTCTTTATAAAGCTAAACTTTTACTTCAGATATTTTCTTCTTTCTCTGAATTAGAGAAAAGGTGGAAGAAAGCTTTGAATGTTTACTTGGATAGTGCAGAGGTGGGAGGCTAAAACTTGGTCTGTTGATTTACTGAAGACAATGAGCTTGACTTTTTGAAGGACTTTTTTTTTTTTTATTTTTTATTAAGGGGAAGAGTTCTACTAAGTCTTTTAATAAGCCAATATGTTGATTCTTTTTGCTGACCGTACCTTCTGTTTCACACCTGTCCGCTTAGGTAATGTCAGATTCTCTGGAAATCACACTGTTGCATTGCGTTGAATGCTGTTTTCAAGGTTGTCTGCTTAGTCATTGTGAAAGGAAATCAGGGAGTAGGATGCCTTTGCTTCCTTAAGACAAGTCAATCAGTTGTGGCAAAAAAAAAAAATGCATTAACGTTTTTTATTAGCAAAAAACTACAGCTTATGGAGCCTCCCAGAAGAGACAAGTTATTAAAAGTTGGTGGAATTAGGCAGTATTCCAAGGAAGAAAGGATTTTATGGAAGATCTGGTTTGTGGTAGACACTGTGCTAAATGTTTCACAGATGTTATTATATTTAATCTTCACCAAGGCCCATGATGTTGGTATCATAGTCTAAGAAAATAAGAAATTTTGCCCAGTGAGATTAAATAATTTGCCTAAGGTCAGTCACTAAGGAGGTGCCTGCTGGATTCAAACCTAGGTCTATGCGATTTCAGAGTCCTTACTACACACTGTCTCATAGGACAGAGTGGTTGATAGCATTTTAAATGGACCTTGAAAGAGGCGTGGAGGTTTTATGAAAACAAAACAAACAAAAAACAGTAAAAGTAATATAGAATATTTGAAAATTGAAAAAAAATTCTAAACATCTTACAGTTTATTTAATGTTTCTTTACAGTCTTCACATATGCATGTTTGTAGTCTATTTTAAAATTACAAAGCACTGCATGCTTAAAAAAATATACACAATTTAAAAAGGATTAAAAAGAAGTCCACTCCTCTTCCCATATTGAAAACACTTTCCTAGGGGGTAACCGCTATTGAGACTGGTTAAACGATGGTGTTTTTTCTTTTGTATGTAACTTAAGTGTCCTTTTGTAGTATGTTTTTCATTCATCACTATGGCATGAGCATGTCTCCACCCAAGTGCATATAGATTCATGTCTTAGGATTTTGTGAAAAAAGTTTATATTTGCAAAGCATTTAAAAGAATTCCTGCCTCCTAGACAGCAGTCAGTAATTATTAGCTGTTATTCCTGTAATTATTTACTCTATTTCATTCTTTTAAATGGATACACAGTATTTTGTTTTATATTTTATTAAAGTATAGTTGATTTACAATGATATGTTAATTTAAGTGTACAGGAAAGTGATTCAGTTATATTTATACACATATATGTTTATATGTATCTATTCTTTTTCCTTATAGGTTATTACAAAAAATTGAGTATAGTTCTCTATGCTATATAGATATCCTTGTTGATTACTTAAGTTATACATAGTCGTAGGTACACATTATTTTAGAGTTTGGGGATAGCATAGAATAAGGGGCATCCCAGGTGACTCAGTGGTAAAGAATTCACCTGCCAATGCAGGAGACACAGAAGACACAGTTTCAATCCCTGGGTTGGGAAGATTCCCTGGAGAAGGAAATGGCAACCCACTCCAGTATTCTTGCCTGGGAAATCCTGTAGACAGAGGATGGGCCACAGTCCATGAGGTGGCAAATAGTTGGACACGACTGAGAGACCGAGCATGAGCATGCATAGCATAGAATATTTTTGTAAACACCTAAATTGTCTTAAATTTTTGTGATTACAAATAATCCTTGCATAACTGTGTGGACTTTTCTTTTTTAAAAATTGAAGTATAGTTGGCCTACAATATTATATTAGTTTCAAGTATACAACAGAGTAATTAGAATTTATATAAACTACACTCCATACAAAGTTTTAAAAAAAATATTGACTGTATTTCCTGTGCTGTTTGTTGTGTGGGGTTTTTTTGGTAGGATAAATTCCTAGAAGTGAAATTCCTCAAAGGTTAAACATATTCTAGTTCAGTAGGAGATTGTTACATTTCCTCCAAAACTATTGCAGTGATGTACACTCTTCACTGTATGAGAGCACTTACTTCTCCACATCCTTGCTTATATTGGATATTACTAGTCTTTTGCATTTTACATGAAATGATAGGCAACTTACCTTTTTTTTTTTTTTTAACAATGTTCAGATATTTTTGTATCTTTTTTTTTTTTTTTCCATTTAACGTATTTCTGTTTTTACATGGGTAGGAATTGGATGTGTAGCATAGTGGAGGTCCCAGTTAGAAGACAGAACAAGTGTAGAAAGAAAGTGAAGTACTTGCTCCAGAAGCAAGTACAAATGGTACATTGTTGCTGGAGCATGGATTGGGTTAAATACACATTAAATGCATAGTGCTTTTGTCCTTAATTGAATAAGTCCTGAGAAGCTGTAGAAGGTTTTTGGAGAGAGGAGTGATGTAATGAGAATTGTGCCTTGGGGAAATGATCTTGTGGTGTTTTGTAGGACAGATTAGAATGGAGATGCAAAAACAAGGAGGCAATGGAAAGGATTTCACTAATCTGGGTGACAGATAATGAAAGCTTTATGCTTGAAGGTGTTGTTGGAATGGAAAGCAGCAGACAGATATAGTAGAATGAAAGGTAGAAGAGAGAAGCTGAAGGGATAAGTAGGCGAATGGAAGAGTAGAGGTGGAATCTGCTGAGCTTGTTTGGAAATTGGGGTCTCAAAGAGTGCTTGGAGTCAGATCTTGAGAATTTGGGGTTTCAAATCTGTTGACTAGAAATGTTTATAGGCCATCATCAAAATAGGAAAGTCAGATGCAAAAGCTAGTTTGGAGGAAAAAATAATGAATTTCATTTCAGAAAAAAATGAGCTTATGGTCATCCAAACAGAAATCTATAGATACTAGGAAATCTGAGTTGAAGCATTATGGAAATGTGGGATGGGGGCAATTGAAAGATTTGGGAATTATTCAGGGGTAATAACTGAGGCTATGGAAGGGATAGCCTGTAGAGAAATGCAGGGGTCAAGGGAAAAAGTCTTGGGGGTGGATATCTTCCCAAGTGGCTTAGTGGTAAAGAATCTGCGTGCCAATGCAGGAACTACAGAGGACGTGGGTTCAATCCCTGGGTCAGGAAGATCCCCAGGAGAAGGAAATGGCAACCACTCCAGTATTTTTGCCTGAAAAATTCTAGGGACAGAGGAGCCTGGTGGGCTACAGTCCATGGGGTCGCAAAGAGTCGGACACGACTGAGCAGTCACACACTGTGCGTCCAATGACAATGACATCTTCATGTAAGAGAAAAAGCCTTCTGATGATGCTGTGATTAGGGGAATCAGAATTAGACTGGAGAGCTTCCGGTTCTTTTTCTTCAGTGGTTTTCCTTTACCTTTTCTTTTACTTAAACTCTAAATTCTTTTCGACCATTTTAGGTTGTCATCACACCTGACAAATCTCAAATTGACTGTTAATGTGTCATTTTTTTAAATGCTCTTTGTTTTTTAGAACCTTTACTGAAAATGTCATAACTCCAATTGTTAACTTTAAAAAATTGTTTTTCTCTGTACTTCCTGCTGTGAAAATGGAGTCTGAAACATTTTTATCTGGGGAATTGGAAATACTTGACCTGGTTTTCAATTTCTCTAAAATTTGAGATTCAGTTATCAAAGTCAGTTTAACTCTTGATATGGAAGCTTTCTATGAAGGTGAAGTTAAATTACTAGCAAGAAGGGGAACACATTTTCTGAAATATTTCAAAAGGCTTGAACAAATTAAATGCAGATGAAAGAAACACATGGAAATCTCAATTGTTTAACCACAATGGTGTTCATCAGAAACTTAGCACATAATGGCAATATGGAAAGTGACTAGTGATAATAAATGATGACAATTATCATTTATTGATGGTGTTTTTAAGCATTAAACTAGTTGTTTTTATATCCATTGTTTCAGGGGCTTTTGTTTTATGAGAGACATCTCTACATTGCTTCTTAGACTCATATAGTAGACCCAACATTCTGAATAAAGTAGGCTAATTTCGATTTCTCATTTGTCATAATATGCCCCCACTCACATTGTTTGTTGTGAAATTTGGATTCTCACTGCACCTTCCAGATCCTCTCTCTCCAAGGAGGGAGCAAAGATTTGAAGTGAAGAGAATGCAAATGTTGGAGTTAGATTTGGATTCTAATCTTAAAAGTGTACAGGATTTTGTGTACATTTTCTGGTCTCAGTTTCTTCATCTCTAAAGTGATGCTTGTTGTAAGGATTATATTAGATGTAGTCTCTACTAGTTTATCACCAAATATATGTTTCTTTGTCTTCTTTTTCACACTATGTCCCCTTTCTTCCCCCCTCTATAGTAAAACTAATCCTTTCCTTTCTTATTGCTATAGAAATTTCATTGCTTTCTGTGTATCTCTTGCGCTTAGTCTTATCTGATTTTGTCAGTCTCCTTATCCTTCTCTGGTTCTACCTACTTTTCTAAAACTCTTCATGCCTAGCTCTGCCACTGTAA
Source organism: Bison bison bison (assembly GCF_000754665.1). NCBI lineage: Eukaryota > Metazoa > Chordata > Mammalia > Artiodactyla > Bovidae > Bison > Bison bison. The sequence goes on from NW_011495072.1 coordinate 20,856,984, forward strand.
GGTGAACACCTATGGGTATCTTTAACCCCGGTCCCTCTAGTTTTTGGTCATAGGCTTAACAGTTTTGCCCTAGCTCCTAGATGAAATCCTGAAATTACACATACTGTGTCCCAAAATTAATTTATCATTCACCTTGGAATTTCAATTTCATTTTTTAATGGAAGCATTATTAAAAAATGGTGCTTCTGTTTCTAGGCTAAAACATAAACAAAAACATGTTTAACTTATAAGCAAATTGAAAAATTTTATACTTATAACAAAGTAAAAGAAAATGATGCCATTGTAATTTTAATTAGTAAAATAAAAGCAATTTTGAATAAAAAGTAGTTATTAATTTTAAACATTATGGAATGTGCTTGATGGAAATTCTGAAAGGAGCATTCAAGTGCTTTAGGGATTGCAATGTCTTTATATTATGGTTACGATGAAATACATATTCATATTTTATGCCAGAGAAGTGAAAGTGAAAATGTTAGTCACTCAGTCATGTCTAACTCTTTGTGACCCTATGGACAGTAGCCGGCCAGGCCCCTCTGTCCATGGAATTCTCCAGGCAAGAATACTGGAGTGAGTTGCCAGACAAGGAACATTTAAACATAAACTTTTTCTCTGCCCCTTTTGGCCACCTATCTCACCTCTAGTGTGCACTGTGCATTTGTATTATGGGTTAACCAGACAAATACCTCCTCAACAATAAAGATCGATTTTTCTTCTGGCACCAGTCATGCTACTCTTTTAAAGATAACATTCCTTTCTCAATCCAGTCAGGAGTTGATTACCCAAGGTTGATTACCTTGTACATGCAGACATCTTTAGTGAACTCAGACGGTGAAGAATTCACCTGCAATGCAGGAGACCCAGGTTTGACCCCTGGGTTGGGAAGATCACCTGGAGAAGGGAATGGCTACCCACTCCAGTATTGCCTGGAGAATTCCATGGACAGAGGAGCCTGGTGGGCTATGGTCCATGGGGTCGCAAAGACACAACTGAGTGACTAACACTTTCACTTTTGTGTATGAAGCCAGTATATTATTTCTCCTAAAGACAGCGATCGATGTAAAACAAACTGGTCAGATGACCTGGGGAAATACTGGGTTGCACCTGATGAAAGTCTTTAGCTTAAATACTCACTGATGTCCTTATTTATGTTACTAGCTATATTATTTGTATTCTGCCTATTTTACATGATTATTGTTTTTTGCACTACCAAATGTGTCACTGACCTCAGGTAAATTCAGTGATGATTAGGAAACCTGAAATGATTGACCAACTATGTAGTACTATAAGCTCAACGATTATAACTAGTAGTGGGAAGAAGCAATGAAAAGGAACCATTTCTTGGACCATAACAGACTAGTAAGACAGGTGGTCTGGAGACTTTTGGCTACTGTTAACTGGGCTTAGTTCAGTAATAGCACATTGAGAGCCTATCAGTGAAATCTTTGCTGATCTGGGAATGAGCCTTCCTACTACTGGGGGGCAAATTTGTCACAAAATGCTTACTAAACCCTGGTTGAAGTTAAGATAGAAAGGGAAGGGATTGTAAAGAATGTCGCTCAACCTCGGAATCAAGTCATCAGCTGCTTCAGTCGCTGACCCATGGTATACCCTGAAAGAAGTTCACAGTGAAGATCAGCAGGAGGCACTCTGTGCTCTGGGGAAACTGGCAGGACAGGCCTGCAGACAGATTTTTCTAGGGGAGAATTTTATGAACCCAGTTTCTTTCATCTTCCCATACTTAGAGGAGCACTAAAACCATTCACTAAGATATCCCCTCCTTGAGAAAAACAGTACATTTTACCAAGATGTGTACTTGATTGCACATACCCTCCTCTCTAAAAATCATGTAATACTGATCTCTCCGTTTACCTCTTTGGAACAGTTTTCAGATATCTAAGGAAAGCTAATTTACTAGCCATATTTATAGTTTTTGTTCAGGTTTACAAATGATATAATACAGAATCAGACTTTTTTTTCCATTGAATAAGTCCATCTCTATCTCCAAAATCCTCCTTGTGGCTTGGCTTATATACTTATATACTCTTCTATAGTTCTGAGAACTCTTTTTTTTTTTTTTAACTGAAATCCCTGATCCTCCTAAATTAGAACTTTCAAGACTGAACTTTAATGGTCTGGTCTTTATGTGCCGTGAAATAATGTTTTCAAATTGCAGGTTAGAGTCATTGGTAGATTATGAAATAACAATTCAGTTGGATGTAACCAGGGCTTCCCTGGTGGCTCAGTGGTAAAGAGCCTGCCTGCCAATGAGGAAACATGGATTCAATCCCTGGGTCAGGAAGATCCTCTGGAGAAAGAAATGGCAACCCACTCCAGTATTCTTGCCTGGGAAATCTCATGGGCAGAGGAGCATGCAGGGCTATAGTCCATGGGGTTGCAAAAGAGTTGGACATGACTTAATGACTAAACAACAACAACAACAACAAGGATGTAACAGGATAAAAAAAAGGAAGGAATAGAAAATATATGAGTTTATCATGTGTGATACAAGTAAATGATGGCTCTTGAAATGTTTGTAAGGTCATAAAGATATTTCTTAACCTTGGGTGTGGTAAAAATATTAAAAATACCCACAAGATATAGCAAAAAATATATTTCCCCAAATTTTTATATTTTTTATAGTAAACTCTTCTGGTTCGGTTTTTACTTTTTTGTGACTTTTCATAATTGAGAAAACCTTTTTACTTCACACCTATGCTTTAATTAAGACTCTCAGTGCCTGCACTCATTTCCTGTTTGATGTGGAGTAGGTGTCACTGGCGACTTCCCACAGTTTTTTGTGTCTGTGTTAACTTTTGAACTCCTTTGATGCTTTCATTGAAAATAAATGACTGGTAATAAAAGCTAGAGCTTTAATGAAATATAACTAGGCTTGATTAGTTATTTGCTAGCTTACTCATCTCACATGGTTTTCAAAGACATGCTTTCCTCCGTATTTATTTTTCTCACATGTTCTTAGAGTAACACAATTAAAAGATGTTTAATGACTGCTTTATTTAAAAGTATCCTTAATTAACACATAATACTTTTTCTTACATGTATTTTCAATTGATTTCTTCTCATTTTACCTGAATTTTACTTTGTTGTAATAAATATGTTGTCTTGATTAATCTCTGTAGTTCACAGTCACAATAATAATAATTACATATTCATCCAGGTACAAGAGCTTAGTATTTAAATAATAAAGTTAATTTTCACATGAGACGTATGTAGAGTGTGATAAGTGTTAGTCGCTCTTTGCAACCCCATGAACTGTAGCCTGCTGGGCTCCTCTGTTCATGGAATTCTCCAGGCAGAAATGCTAGAGTGGGTAGCCAGTCCCTTCTCCAGGGGATCTTCCCGACCCAGGGATCAAACCCAGGTTTCCTGCACTCTAGACAGATTCTTTACTGCTGAGCCAACTGAGAAGCCCAGAGCATGTAAAGGCAGTCATTATACCTTTTTACTAAGTACCTGTCTTCCAGGCAAGAAAGAAAACTGTGTAAATCTCATCAGGTTTGGTAATTTTTCAGTTAGAGAATCAGGATAATCTCTCTTTTAAAGGCAGAGGTCTGTCGTCCTGGGATGACAAAATCCAAGCTCTGGTATCTTTTCTTTTCTTCTCTATATCATACTCATGGTAGAATGTGAACATTAAAAACCTGCAAAAATCATACAAAATTGGTGGGAGTTTTTCCAGTGCTTGAAGGGTGGTCTTGTAATATAATAGCTCATTATCCGCCTTCCACACTTTTAGCTTAAATGTTTCCATATATAACTCTTTATTCTTTTTCATAACTATGCAGTCTTGTTAGCGTAGATTGGTTAATGAATTAACATTATTTTTAAAAAGTTGTTACTTAAATCATTAATTGGAAAATTGTCATCGCCCATTGGAATGAAAATAGACTTTACCTTGAATGGTCAGTATCTGACCAAGGACAAAGAAATTGCTGTTTTCTATTTCTCTGTCTGACCTTGTTATATTTTCCTAATGAATGACAGTAGTGAATGGTGTCTTAGTCACTTCCCTTTCTCATCTTGTACAGTGAGCTCTGATAATTCCCAGTATGCTTTTCCACTTTGCTTTCCTAAAATTGTAATGTTAGGATTGGACCTGGATTTATTCCAGTTCACTTATTGTGTTTTGCAAATGAAGAAACTGGAACAGAGATTAAATGAACTGATTGATGTTACTCAGCTACTAAACGCACGTGTGCTGTTGCTCAGTCATGTCTGACTCTTTGCGACCCCAGGGACTGTAGCCTGCCAGACTCCTCTGTCCATGGAATTTTCCAGGCAAGAATACTGGAGTGGGTTGCCATTTCCTCTTCCAGGAGATCTTCTCCACCAAGGGATCAAACCTGAGTCTCTTGGGTCTCCTGCACTGACAGGTGGATTCATAGCAGAGACTAAAAAATCTTGTTTCCACTTTCATCTGACACAAAATCAGTGACAAATAAATATTAGTTAAATCAAACTAACTATTCACTATAGTGAATATATTCACAATATTCACTGTATTCACAAACTTTTCATTGTACTATTCTTTAGGTGAGGCACATTTGTGCATTTAATTTTCATAATAACTTGGCCAAGATCACATGGTTAATATAATGACCTTGATCCTCTCCAGTAAATCTTGTATGGCCTTAAAAGCTGGTCTGTCCTAAAAAAGGATCTGGAAGCCATGTTTGAACATAAAATTTTTCTACTGCTCTAGCAGTTGTTTTCTTAAATATTGTTTCCTATAGTAATTAACTATTTTCAGAGTTACTGCAGAAGATGACCGTAGCCATGAAATTAACAGACTCTTGCTCCTTGGAAGGAAAGCTATGACCAACCTAGAGACCATATTAAAAAGCAGAGACATTACTTTGCCAAAAAAGGTCCGTCTAGTCAAAGCTGTGGTTTTTCCAGTAGTCATGTATGGATGTGAGAGTTGGACCATAAAGAAAGCTGAGTGCCAAAGAATTGATGCTTTTGAACTGTGGTGTTGGAGAAGACTCTTGAGCATCCCTTGGACTGCAAGGAGATCAAACCAGTCAATTCTAAAGGAAATCAATCCTGAATATTCATTGGAAGGCCTGACGCTAAAGCTGAAACTCCAATACTTTGGCTACCTGATATGAAAAACTGACTCATAAGAAAAGACCCTGATGCTGGGAAAGATTGAAGACAGGAGGAGAAGGGGATGAGAGAAGATGAGGTGGCTCGATGGCATCCCTGACTTGATGGACATCAAGTTTGAACTTGATGTCCATCCGAACATGACTGAGTTTGAACAAGCTCTGGGAGTTGGTGATGGACAGAAAAGCCTGGTGTGCTGCAGTCCATGGGGTCGCAGAGTCGAACATGACTGAGCGACTGAACTGAACTGATTTTCAGAGTTATGCTTTTCCTCTGAGTCTACAGAGAAATCTTTGCTGTTGTTGTTTAGGTGCTAAGTCGTGTCTGACTCTTTGCAACCCCATGGACTGCAGCGCTTCAGGCTTCTCTGTCCTTCATTATCTCCCGGAGTTTGCTCAAATTCATATCCATTGAGTCAGTGATGCTACCTAACCATCTCATACTTTGCTGTCCCCTTCCCCTTTTGGCTTCAATCCTTCCCAGTGTCAGTGTCTTTTCCAGTGAGTCAGCTTGTCACTTCAGGTGGCCAAAGTATTGGAGCTTCAGCATCAGTCCTTCCAATGAATATTCAGGGATGATTTTCTTTAAGATTGACTGGGTTGCTCTCCTTGTGGTCCAAGGAGCTCTCAAGTGTCTTCTCCAGTGCCACAATTCCAAAGCGTAGATTCTTCAGCACTCAGGCTTCTTTATGGTCCAGCTCTCACATCTGTGCATGCCTATGGGAAAAACCATAGCTTTGTCTATTCGGACCTTTGTGGGCAAAGTGGTGTCTCTGCTTTTTAATATGCGGTCTAGGTATATGCTTCTCTTATGATACAGAATTTTTCAGAAGCTTTTGATTGGTTCATTTGTCCTTTTAGCTTATCTTCAAGTGAGAATAATTCTATCTAGCTTCAATGTGTGTAAAGGATAGGGGTATAGAATTGGTTGCCAGGCTACCTAGTTGGTTACCACTGGTGTAACATGTAGGGCCAGTTAAAGAGTGTAGCTCCACCACAATTTCTTGTGTCTAGTAGGAATTTCTGTAGCTTAGCTCTGGTCCAGTGTGTGGTTGTAATTTACATGATTATAAAAGGATAATTTGTTCTAGTGATTGTAAGGGTGCTTTTATTTTATGACCAAAGTTACAGTATAGAAAGCTCCCATTTCTATGGAGAATGCACTGCCTCTTGAGCTCTTTTCATCTGTAGCCTGTCTACTCTGTGAACTTTGCTGCCCTATAACATTTCCTACCCATTTACCTCTGCTGTGCTGTGCTGTGCTTAGTCACTCAGTCATGTCTGACTCATTGGGATCCCATGGACTGCAGTCTGCCAGGCTCCTTTGTCCATGGGGATTCTGCAAGTAAGAATACTAGAGTGGGTTGCCATGCCCTCCTCTAGGGGATTTTCCCAATCCAGGAATTGACACAGGACTCCCACATTACAGGCGGTTTCTTTTACTGACTGAGCCATCCAGGGAAGCCTAAGAATACTGGAGTGGGTAGCCTATCCCTTCTCCAGAGGATCTTCCTGACCCAGGAATTGAACAGGGTCTCCTGCATTGCAGGTGGATTCTTTACCAGCTGGGCTACCAGAGAAGCCCGCCTGTCTACCTCTAGTCTTATTAAATACTGTGATTTGCAGGTTCTGAATGTATGCACAAAGTGAGTGGTTGATGTGGACTAGACAAGGGTGGGACTAGTTTTCTGTTAAGCAGGTGGTAAGAGGCAGATAAATTGGATGAGAAAAGAAAATTTCATTGGCTAAGGATTCAGAAGTATCTGGACTATTGTTTAGTTGCTAAGCTGTTTACTGCTCTTTTGCCACCCCATGGACTGTAGCCTGCCAGGCTCCTCTGTCCGTGGAATTTCCAAGGCAAGAATACTGGAATGGGTTGCCATTTCCTTCTCCAGGAGATCTTCCCAACCCAGGGATTAGACCTGAGTCTCCTGCATTGGCAGGGGGATTCTTTCCCACTGAGTCACCAGGGAAGCCCATTTGAGCGATAGGTAATGGAAATACTGTCTCTTACAATTGTTGTTATCCTCAGTTTTCAGTGCTACAAATAAAACTGTCATTATGAGTAGCTTAATGGGAAGCTAGGAGAATTCATATCAAAGATTTATTCAGATTATGATATTTAAATTCAGAAGAAACAGTTCTTATTTGTTTAAATTTTCTAGTATGAAATGGAGCAAAACCTTTTGCTTTTACTGGATTATTTTATTATTTCCCGATCATGCTAACGAAAGCTTAACATTATCTTCCTTTTCAGACTTTTGGTTGTAGCTATTGTAGATTTTATTTAAATAGTTTTGAAAGGAGAGTTTTCGTTTCCTTATTTTTCAGGTAAGAAAGGAGGCTTAAGTGATTTACCTAAAGTTTCACAGTTAGTAATAAGAAAAGCTGAGATTCAAATCCAGGTCAAGCTTCATACATCACATTCTTTATATTATATACTTTTGAGAATGTGGTTAAATGATTATTGAAAGCAAATAGTTGTCTAGAACTTACTGTCCTGTGATATGAAAGCTCTTATATTTTAGTTACCTTTGAAAATAGTGTACTTTTAATCTTCTTTTTAAGATGATAGCTCCTGGATTTACCGTCAGTGCCTTCATCCTTCTGTTGCATGTTAGTTTTGTGGCTAATTATCCCAGTGGAAAAGTAACAAAGTCATGCGGTGGAATGATTCCTGAGCATGGTCATACCCCACAGTCTCATCCCGCTCACAACATTTCAGTGAGTCAGAAGACATTCAGGCCAGGAGATCGAATCAAAGGTATTGTGCTGCTATTAACAGTTTGCATTTTTCATTTTGCTTTTTTTTACTATACATTGAATCTTTATTACTGTTGGATTGATATAGTTTCATTTAATTTGTTCATCTGTTTCATAAGATACCATAATCTTACACTTCTCATTTTTGTGTTTAACTACTACTGAGGACTATATTATGTAAGCAGTATATTTACTATCCATTCAGACCGGGTTTTTTTTTTTTTTGACCACACTATGAAACTTGCAGGGTCTTAGTTCCCCAACCAGCAATTGAACCCAGCCCTGCAGTGAAAGTGCTAGATGCTAACCACTGGACCTCTGGGGAATTCTGCAGAATAGGTTTTAAAATATTTTTGTCATTATTTAATATCTCTTCATTAACAGTACTATTTACTCAGTAGAAGAGGAAAATAACGCTTAGGGATTTCTTTGGAAGGAATGATGCTAAAGCTGAAACTCCAGTACTTTGGCCACCTCATGCGAAGAGTTGACTCATTGGAAAAGACTCTGATGCTGGGAGGGATTGGGGGCAGGAGGAGAAGGGGATGACAGAGGATGAGATAGCTGGATGGCATCACTGACTCGACAGACATGAGTCTCAGTGAACTCCAGGAGTTGGTGATGGACAGGGAGGCCTGGCGTGCTGCGATTCATGGGGTCGCAAAGAGTTGGACACAACTGAGCGACTGATCTGATCTGATCTGATTAAACCCTTATCCTACTTAATATTGTGTAGTTTCATATGTTTCCCTAATTCTTCTGGCACAAAGTAGGCTGAAACTTAAGGATGTATCTATAAGAGCATTTTACAAACTCCATTTTCTGCAATATTAGAAATGCAAAATATTAATAGATATTTTCTAACAAAAAGAGTTTATGGAAAAAATAAATTTAGAACACTTTATGGGTTACATGGATTCTATTTCTTAGAGCTTTATAGGATATAGTAGGTTGTTAAAACCCTGAGGGATCTGCAGTCAAGACACAAGTGTACTTTAAACCAGCATTTTTCAAGCTACTTTGGCCCCGTGAACCACACTCTGACCATAACCAACCTTTTCTTCCCTGTGGAATAGCTATTACACCTCATGGAATAATGTCCTGTGGAACATGGTTTAGAATTTCTTTGACTATGAGATGATTTCTACTGTTTTCTCTCCTAGAGTAGTTTTGTATATGTACACCTGATTTTGTGACATGTTTCCTCTAACAGTCTTTTTGGGGGATGTTGCTAAACTCCTAACTTACCTTTTTATTTGTTTCTCAGTTACTTTGTCAGGGCCACCATTTAAAGGCTTTCTCTTAGAAGCACGTGACGCTGAGAATTTGAGTGGCCCTCCTGTTGGCTCCTTCACACTGATTGACAGTCATGTGTCACAGCTTCTGACCTGTGAAGACGTACAGGTTTGTGTTTAGTTTGAAACTGATTTCTATCAGTTTCCCTGGGTCTTTTCACTGGAGTGGTGTTTGCAAGATAAACGATGACATTACCTATGTATTGCAGACATCTGAATAGAGTCACAATGAGCAAAGTTTCCACTTAATTTTTCTACTGGCAATATATTTTTATACATCAACATCCTAGAAAAGGTAGGCTCATAGTTTTGTTTATAGCTTTTGCTATTTTATCAAAATATTGTTTCTTACTGTACTGAATTTTGAAGGATGTTGATATTGAAGATAGAGTTCTAGAGTGAAACAGAGGTCTGGCTTTTGTAATTAATTAATTAATTAAATGAACATTTACTATACCAGGAACTTTCCTGCAAGGGATATGGTGATGAACAAGATTTGTTATTTGATGAGTTCAGAGCCTTACACATAAGCAAAGCATATGGACATATGCTATGTGACACATAAGCAGAACATATGGATATAGGACAGACACATTAGTAGAATAGTATGATGACTCAGATTAGAACCATACACAGGGTGGGTGAGAAGCATGGCAGAAGTGCCACACTGACTGTAGGGAATTGAGTGAGTGCATTTCGGAAGAGCTTATCTAAGCTAGACCTCAAAGGATGAGTATCCAGATAAATGAAAGTGGGAAATAAGATTGTTCAAGGGAAAGGAATTACTAGAAGATAATGCTACATATTTAGAGGCAGGAATTTTTTCTTTTGGTGAATATTCTGCATTCTATTTGTATATATTAATAGAAAACCAGAAGCTTACAGTATAAATGAAATAATGCTTCTGCTGCTGCTTAGTCGCTTCAGTCATGTCCTACTCTGTGCAACCCTATGGGCTGCAGCCTGCCAGGCTCCTCTGTCCATGGGATTCTCTAGGCATGAGCACTGGAGTGGGTTGCCATGTCCTCCTTCAGGGAATCTTCCCGACCCAGAGATTGAACCCAGGTCTCCTGTATTGCAGGCAGATTCTTTACCACTAAGCCACCAGAAAAGCCCCAAATAAATGAAATAACCAGCAGACTCTATACAGCATCAACACACCCAATGTTTGTAACTCTCTTCAGTTCTTACATTTCAGCTGACTCTACAGCCAGCTACTAATTTGGTGTCAACCAATCAACATGTTTTTATTGAGCACCTGAGTCCTTGTGTTTAACAGAATACCAGAGTTGTACAGTGATAAATGGTTGTAGTTCCAGCTATATTGAGCTATTGAGTAACTGAATGGTAGTTCTTTTCCATTTTCTTTCAGGGATCAGCTGTAAGTCATAGAAGTCCATCAAAGAAAACAGAAATCAAGGTCTTTTGGGATGCTCCAAGCGGTGCCCCAAATCACATAACCTTCCTGTGAGTAGAAGAATTTGCAACTCTATAACTAGTATAATTGAAATAATGAGAGTCTGCATCATTTTTTATAACTACTGAACATTCACCAGTATGTCAGAGGTTTAGTATAGTAATGACACCAGTTTACTGATATAAGTAGTTGTTTTGTTTATTTTTTTCCAGCAGTATATACTGAGTACCTAGCACAGGACCCAGGACCTAATAGACACTTAATGGACATTTGTTGAGTGAATGAAGTGTGGTAGTGCCTTCAAACTAGTAAGAGCCATCAGTTAATAACTTGAGTCTGTATGGTGTATGGATGAATACTTTTAAAAGTTTTGTTCCTGTATTAGTACGAGAATATGAAAAAAAGCAGTCCTGAAATTTGAATGACTTTTTTCTCATTGTTACTACTTGCAGATTAGATTGTCAGAAAGTAAGATTCTGTGTGTTCCTCAGAATTACGAAATTCAGTAGAATTAGAACAATACTTCTCTCTTAATCTTACATGCAAAGAGGAAATGGACTGTCATAAAGGGGGATGTCGTGAATGTCATTTAAGGGAAGAATTGCTCTCCTACCCTGTCTCTATTTTCTGCTTCACTTTGTACACAGAGTACACTTTGTACACTGATCTGTGTACACCTGTGTGTTGAGTGGAATGTGAAAAAGGAGATTTGACCCCAGTAAGAGCTGATGGTTGCTTGTGCAGCCTCTGTATAGCTTCTTTCTTAAGCTGCTTATTGCCGTTGCTAAGTCACTTCAGTTGTGTCCGACATTGTGTGACCCCATAGACGGCAGCCCACCAGGCTCCGCCGTCCTTGGGATTCTCCAGGCAAGAACACTGGAGTGGGTTGCCATTTCCTTCTCCAATGCATGAAAGTGAAAAGTGAAAGTGAAGTCGCTCAGTCGTGTCCGATTCTTAGCGACCCCATGGACTGCAGCCTACCAGGCTCCTCTGTCCATGGAATTTTCCAGGCAAGAATACTGGAGTGGGTTGCCATTGCCTTCTCCATAAGCTGCTTATTACACATGCCTTTTGGAATAATTTGAATGACCACTGTGAAAAGTGTAATAGTAGTATGTCATGTATATGTCAGGAGTAGAAGTCTGTGCACTTCAGTCCCTGGGTCTGGCATTCATAGCTGCTGTGAATATGCCCAAAGAACAGATAAGACAAGAGAGAGAGAACAATCAAAGTTGAAGAGAGGTTGAAGAGAGTCATTAGAGATTTGCCTCCTACAAAACTCTGTCAGGTAGTATAGGCATTGTTGTTTTATTGCGCTTTGCTTTATTTAACTTTACAGATAGTTTGTTTTGGACAAATTGGTTTGTGGCAGCCCTGCATTAAATGAGTCTTTGGGAGCCATTTTTCAAACACATTTGCTCAATTTGTTTCTCTGTGCCACATTTTGTTAATTGTTATAACATTTCAAGCTGTTCCATCAATATTATGTTTGTTATGGTGATCATTCATCAGTGGTCAGTGATCATTGATGTTACTACCATAATTTGCTGACGTCTTCGATGATGGTTAGTGTTTTTTAGCCAGAAGGTATTTTAAAATTGGGCTTCCCTGGTGGTTCAGTGGTAAAGAATCTGCCTGCCAATGCAGGAGACAGGAGTTTGGTCCCTGGGTCAGGAAGATCCCCTGGAGAAGGAAATGGCAACCCATTCCAGTATTCTTGTCTAGGAAATCCCATGGACAGAGGAGCCTGGTGGGTTAGAATCCATTGGGTCGCAAAAGAGTGAGACACAACTTAGCAAATAAAACAATTTTAAAATTAAGGTATAGATATTGTTTTTTAGATATAGTGCTATTGCACACTTAATAGACTACAGTGTAGTGTAAACACAACTTTTATATGCATTTGGAAAGCCCATAATTCTGTGACTCACTGTATCATAATATGTGCTTTGTTGTGGTGGTCTGGAACTGAACCCTCAATATATCCAGGAAATACCTGTATTAGGTTGTATGTTCCTAGTTAGTTACCTTTTTTTGGTTCGCTTTATGATGAGCCACAATCATGGTTCTTTCTAATCTCTCTGGAACTGCATTTCAGAGCCACAGTCGTTGAGAAGTACAAAATCTACTGGGTGAAGATTCCTGGTCCTGTAATTTCACAACCAAATGTACCTCCTTTTACAACACCTGAAGCTACAATAGCACCAATGCCAACGGTACCGTCAGTCTCCCATTTAACAAGATCAGTAAGTAGAGTTTTTATAGTTTCATGAAATACAGTCTAAAGGAACAGCTTCCTTAGAAATTGTGGTTCTGTGCTTGCGGATGTTTGTAAAGGAGTGGCTGTCCTGGGTTATGGAAGCAGGTTTTTGAGTGCCTGTCAGGAAATCAGGAGGGAGTCTTCACTGCAACTTTACGACTTATAGGTTAGAATAAGAGGAGTGCAGGACCCTAGATGTTCAAGGTGTGGTTGTGACGTTCACGTGTAGTCTATACTAGCAGTGCATATGTTTTCATTTGAAAATAAATCTGAAGCAGCAGGGTTTATTTTCTTTTTTAAAATACAGCCAAACAGCAAACCTGAAGAGGGAACTTAAAGCTGAAGCTAAATTTAGGTTTCAGCTAAACTGGGAGGGGGTGTGGGGGTAGAATCCTGAAATGGTGATATAGTTCTTCACTCTTATTTCAGCTAAGGCCAGTGAGTACTGCAGGATTCTACAGGTTGAACTCTTGCAAGCTAATCAGCTAGAATTCTATTTAGGCCCTCTGATTCAAAAGAAGTACAGTTAAAAAAACACATCTTGCAAAGGATTATTCATGTTACAAACATTGGAAAGGCTTTACTGAAAGCAATTCGGATGAATTAGACTTCTCAATTCAGAAGTGACGATAACAAAAAATGTCTTAAGGAAGGTTATTACAGTTAGAAGAACAAATTTGGGCCTGAATTCTGATTCGTCTAATTTCTGTTTGAGTTTGGACAAATTACTTAAATCTTAAAGTCTCAGTTTCTTCACCTATAAATGAGAAATAATAATATCTAATTCTTATAGAACCATATATATTACTGTGAGAACCAAATAGAATGAATATGAGATTTCTGATTGATTTGTACTTAATAGGCATTTAGTAAACATTCGTTCATTTTTTCTCTTCCTTCCACTTTCTTGTCTCTTTATAGCTCTTTTTTCTCGTAGGGAAGGCTAAATCTCCTATGCCCCTATACAGTGTCTTGTTTTGTTTACCTTCTTTTCCACATTATGCAATATGTGATGAGCCATTTGATTACATTATTATGAACTTTTGTTTGACCAAACAATTCGATTTGTTGTTTGCAGTAATTCTCAGGTTGTTTAGTCTCAATGTTTATGTATTTTAAAGTTGCTTTGGGGGATTCCCAGTCATTTTGGATCTGAGCTTCCCAGGAGGACTCTATTAACAATCTAAGAAAAGATTGTTATCTTTTCTTATATTCGTATAAAAGGCATTAGCTCTTGTTGGAGATTTTTTATTGTATCTCTGTACCAAGTTTATAATCTCCAATTATGGAGAGATTCATTCAGAGTCACAGGATGTTGGCACTTGTAGAGAGCTAGAGGAGGCCTCAGGGTCCCTGTTGCATAGTTAAAGATAAACAGACCCTGAGAGAGAAATTCTGCAGCAAACACGATGCAACGGTGGAGTAAAGGGGAGAACAGAGACAGACCAGACCCATGTTTCCAGGCTTCTAGTGGCTTATTCTCTCCGTTCAACTATACTTTCTCTTTAAGTTCCTGTGAAATAATAAACAAAAATTTATATATATATCTATATATATCTATATATATATATATATATTGGTCTCTGCTTGGTTTCTGTTAATAGTTGGCCTTTTGACCCCAGTTCCTAATACAGAGTTGCTAAATCCCTTGGAATTTCCTGAATGATGGGGTATCTTTTGTTCTAATGAGGTGACTCTTGGTGGACTCCTGTATGGGGGCTGGTCCCCCAAAACACTGAGCCATGATTAGAAGCTTGCAGCTTTCAGTCCACTGACCCCATTCTCCAGAGAAGGGAGAGAGGCTGAAAACTGAGCTAATAATCCTTCATCTCACATGATAGTGGTGGTGGTTTAGTCGCTAACTTGTGTTCGACTCTTGCAACCCCATGGACTGTAGCCTGTCAGGCTCCTCTGTCCATGAGATTCTCCAGGCAAGAATACTGGAGTGGGTTGCCATTTCCTTCTCCATCCCACATGATGGAGCCTCCATAAAAGTTCCAAAAGTGTAGGTTTCGGAGAGCTCCTGGGTTGCTGACCACATGGAGGTGTGGGGAGGCTGGTGCCTCAGAGGGGTCATGGGAGCTCTGCACCTGCCCCTTCCTGCATACTTTACGCAGCTCTTCCATCTGGCCGTTTGTGGGTTGTTATCCTTTTATAATATCCTGGTAATCTAGTAAGTTCTGTGAGCCATCTTTATAAATCACCTAACTCAAGGAGAAGGTGCTGAGAACCTCCAGTTTATGGCCAACGATTCAGAAGTACAGGTGGCAACCTGGGGCTTGTGATTGGCATCTGTGATGGGCATCTGAAGTGGGTGCAGTTTTGTGGGACTGAGCCCTTAGCCTGTGGGATCTGACACCAATTTCAGGTAGATAGTGTCAGAGAAGAGTTGACTTGTAGCACACTCAGTTATGTCTGCAGAGAATTTCAGAATTGCTTATTGTGGAACATGCCCACACCTGTTTGGTGCCCAGAAATATTGGTAGAGTAGGAGAAGAAATGAGAGTTTTTCTGTACAGTTCCCATTAAATCCTGTTACTTAAACTCATGTTTAGCTCTCTTCTGAAATGTGGTGTCACACCTCATTCTAACTCAGTATGACTGCTTGTTTGCTCTGTCAAATTGTAAAGCTGACATTTTTCAATAGTCTTTCTTATTTGCAATACCAAGAAGCTCTGAATTAAATAATCATAGGTTGTTTTTGCTTCTTCTCCACTAAATTGTTATTACTATTATTTGGAGCAGTGGTATATATGGGAGTAACCATTTTTTTCTTACATTATTTTAATGTCAAACTTGAATTCTAGAGGCAGAGTCCAGGATCTAAATATAAAAACTTGCTAAAGGTTTGTTTGTTTGGTTTTAAAAATTCCATCTCTGAAAGCTAGAGGATATCCTTTAGGCAAGAATGTCAATGTGGACTTAAATATTCCCTAAGAAATTTCTCAAAGTTTGCTCGAAACTTTGCTCCAGAACATAATTAATGTGAAGTATTCTGTGTATTAAAGGGATCTTAATACTCGTGTGTAATTATAGTTCAAGTAATGTTGTGTCTTCCAAATTTTAATTAATATTAATTAAATTTAAAAGTTTACAACCTAACTACTGCTTTGATAATTTTTAACTTGGGATGTGGTCTTTTTCCTGTCGTTTGAATCCTTATTATGAAAATGTATTCTTGTTAAAACCCATACTTCAAGGTAGAAGCTCTTCTGTTATTGGAGATGAATTGCCTGTTTGATAATTAAGTCTTTCCCCCCTGTCATTTTTCTAGTTCAATGCTTCAGACTGTGGGAACAAGAAGTTCTGTATCAGGAGTCCTTTGAACTGTGACCCAGAGAAGGAGCGTGCCTGTGTCTTCTTGTCCTTCACACGAGATGACCAATCAGTGATGGTTGAAATGAGCGGTCCCAGTAAAGGCTATTTATCCGTGGCATTTTCTCATGACCGATGGATGGTTTGTACCTCTCACTTACATCAGTGGTGATGAAAGGAGAGTCACTGGAGTGAGTGATAATCAACAGCAATTTAGCGTTTGTTCCAGAGTCAGATTCTCATACTTAGGGAGGAATGGGAAGGGAGAGCAGAGAAACTAACTTGGATTCTCAGTTAAGCAGCATTGAGTTGAGCCATTCCATATTAATATCTCTAAGGACAAGGCTGTCCTGAGGAAAGTTAGGAAAAGCATTTTGTTTCCAGTGGATTTGCTACTTTATCTGTCTACCTCTGTCTCTGTGATAAAGCAGGGAGTGCAGTTAAGAAAAAGTTGCTCTTCATAAAATCTCATGTTGTTTTTGATGCTCTTCAACTCCTGGTTTTCTCAAGTGACTACAGCCTGGATTGCTGCTCTTGTTGTCCCCATTTTGATGGTCATGGCACATTTCCCCAACAGGGAATTAAACCTAGTGTCTCCAGGCATAAGTGGCTTCTTTACCGGGTCTACAAAATGTCTCACTCTCCTTGGGTAGTGCTGAATGGATTAAGAGATTCTGTAGGTGGCAGCCTTGTGCTGTGGTGCAGAAGAACAGAGTCCTGCATTAGCATTCTGATTTCCCAGGAGAGGAAGAAGGCTATTAAGGCCAGGACATGTGTCTATCCTGTTCCAGCGGAGCTGACTGTGGAGGGGGTTGGCTACAAATGGAGAAAGCCTCTCATTTCCACATTAACAAATGCAAGAAGTCTTTTCTTGAGAGTTTTCTTCCTGTTAGGCTTTAAACATCACTTTTTAAGGAAATCATTATTTTTTTAAAAAGAAAAGGAACTCTGAGATTCTGTGATAGAAGAACAAATATTTTCCTTCAAAGTGCATGCTAATTGCAGTAATCCTTGTTATGCTGGCTGCAAATATTTCAGGGAGCCAGGTGTGACTTTTTTGGGGGTGGATGACATTGCAATATGTGATATGACCTGTATATTTTAAAATGTAGTTTCACAATGCACTCATTATCTTTTTTCATTCAACACAGGGTATACCTTAAACCTATGAGATAGAAGATATTTAATAGGCTTCTAAAAATACCATAAAAGAAATTGTGACTCTTTCCCTTTTAAAGTTGCTTTTATGGGAAATTTTATACTTGATCAAATGATGTTGCAATTCTTCAAAACATTTTCCCCATTTTTCCTTTTGTGATTACCATTATACTTACAGCATATCCTTTTGTTCTCAATTTTGGCAAAAATGAACCTTATTCATACGGTGCATGAGGAAGCTGGGTTAAAAATAAGTGTGACTGTAAAGCCATAAGGAAAGATGGTGGTAGTGCCTGTTATATGAGTGGAACTGGCTATGAAGGAAACTGATGAGTCCAGCAGGGGTTAACAATGATAGCCTTATTGGAATAAGTGTAGGTTTATTAAGGTGCATGTGTAAGGTAGAGTACACATTTAGATATGTACTCTAGTCACTTAAATAAAAGAATTCTAGCCAAACTCCCTGCAGTAGTACACTAACATGTTTCCTTTCCTGGTCACATAAAATCTGTCAGCCAAAGGAAAAGACTATTGTTACACAGAGTGTTGTGATGAGGAGCCTGCAAGTACCACAATTAATTCTGTTCTAAGTTGTAGGCATAGATGACACAAAAATGTTTACCTCTAATTCAAGATATATTTATCTTACTTAGAAATCTTATGTTTCTAGTATAGTACTCATCAAACATGTTTATAAAAAGACTTAATTATACAGGTGCAGTTAATTTATGGAGCAAGCCTATTTGATGATTAAAATCATCTGTACACCTGTTTGCCTAAATTGAGGGAAATAAATCATCACCAAAAATATTTGTAAAGTGGTTGTTTCTATTTTTGATTATTTTTAAATTCTTAGGATATTTTTATGACCTGTAATTTCTTATTAGTATGTCATGTAAGTTCAAATACCAAAGGTATCTGATGTTATGAATACTGATTAGATAAGCTAAATTATACCTTTTTTCAATTTGGTTTGTACATGAATGATAGCAGTTCTGTTTTGCTATTAGACTTCATTACTAAAATTGAAAGTACAACTTTCCATATTTTTCCTAACAGTATTTGCTAATATCTGAGTTTTAACTGAAACTCAGAATATGCACGTCTCCCTCATCTTAGATATTTTTTTGTTCTCTGAGATAAAGTATTCAAGTATACACACTGTATTAGCTGCTGTTCTCTGTTTCCCCGCCCAGTGTTGTCTTATTCTGTACATAATTTCTTAACACTCAAATTCCAGAGTGCTCCCAGTGCTGGCCTCTCTTGTATGTCCAGTGTGAAATTTCCAGCTTCTGGGTGGTTACTTCCAGATGAGTGTTCTGGACAACACAGGCCATCATCTATCAACTGAATTTATTATCTACCCTTCTAACATCCTTTTGTGTTTCCCATTCTTGGTGATCAGCAACAATAGGAAAAAAGTAACTACTGTTATTGATCTCTTGCTTCTTTTCAGATACTGTCTGGGAAGCCTATGGACTGATTATCTCATTCATTGCTGCCACCATCTTCTCTGGTGTTCAAGAAAACTTTGTGACTTAGATTCCTCTCTTTTAGTCACCTCTCAGGTTCTTCTTTTACCCACCCTAACTTTTTGTTTTGAAAAGTTTTAAACCTATGTGAAAGTTGAGAGACTAGTATAATGAACACCAGTAAACCCTTCACCTGCATTTGTCACTGTCTCTCTCTCTTTCCTTGTGTGCATATGTGTAGATTAACTTTTTCACTGTATATTAACACACATTTTTTTCCCTGCACTATTTGAAAATTAAGTTACAGCTATCATGACCTTTTATGTTTCCTTTTCAGCATGTATTTCCTAAGAAGGATATTCTCCTACAATTATCATAATATCACCATCAAATATATAATACAATAATTTTATTCAGTGTAGTGTATATTCAAATTTCCCTAATTGTCCCAATAAAGTCATGTATAAAATCTCTGATCCAGACTAATCAGTTATCACTCAGTGCATTTAATTGTTATATCTCTTTAATCTCCTTTTCTTTAGAATGCTTACTCTTACCTTTTTTCTTGATTTTTTTTCTGGCTGGTTGTTTTGTAGAATGCCCTGAAATTTTTACAATAGATTCAGGTTATGATTTTAGACCACATTTGAGATAACCTCAATGCTAGCCCCCAAAGCATTGGTGAACCTTTAGTAGTTACAGGGAAATATTTTTTTCTTTAACATATTTTTGAAACTTTTCAAAGTCCTTGTTGGTATTTCTGGCCTTGTCCTGTATATGTTTTAGCTTTGTGCCACCCGTTTCCTAAAGTTTCCATATACTTTTTATGTTTCTATATCTTTGGCCCTAGAAGTTCCTCAGTTTGAAAAACCTTTCCCTTTATTGCAGCTCTACCTTATCCACATGTATTTTTTATTCTCTGAGGCATAGTTAATGCTATCTTTTCTGATAAGCCTTTTTCAATCCTTTGACCCTACCTAATTTGTCTTTCTATAGCACTTTGTTTAAATCTCTATTTTATACATACTATTTTAATTGTCTCCTCTATTAAAACATAGTCTTTGATCACAAGAACTATGTTGTCATCTTTGTTTCTCCCTCTTGATATTTTCTTATAGAGTGCGTTCTAAATGCTGGAACTGAGAGGAGCAAACAGGGGCAGGAGGTTCTGTCTAATTCTGGGGTTTGGTTGGAACTTCTCATGTGTGTTCTACCATGCTCAAAATTTGGGGTTTCTACAGCTGCCTGAAGCATAAGGTCGTCATAGCACCTTCTCTTTCCCTCACTGTAGAGCCATGAAAACTGAGCGTTACCTCTCCTTCATCCTCATCACCTCACCAGTATTTGAGAGGTTTGCCTTAATGACTTAGTTGACTTATCATCAGTTTGCCTCAAATCAACCATTTTGCTATATTAAATTTTGTTTGAAATAACAAGAAAATTCTATCGTTTCATTGATGATAAACATTCTAGAAGATATACATTGTTTGTTTAAATCAGAGATCAGCCAACTTTTTCTGCAGAAGGTTAGATAGCAAAGACTTCAGAATCTGTGGGCCGCCTGGTCTCTTTGCAGCTACTCAGCTCTTTTATAGTGCTAAAGCAGGCACAGACTGCTGTAAATTAGTATGTGTGGCCGTGTTCCAGTCAAACTTTATTTATAGGCACTGAAATTTGGATTTAATGTATTTTCACTATCATGAATTATCATTCTTAAAAAACCATTTAGATATGTAAACACTATCCTCAGCTTGTGGCCTGTATAAGAACAGGCATCAGGCTAAAGTTGGTCTGTGTGCCACAGTGTGTGGTGATTTAAATTATGATAACTCCAAGTTTCTTGAGTTGCACTAATTCTGATTTGAGCATAAGATGTGTAACAGGGAACTTCTTTGCTAATGTTATGTACTTGAGAGTTAAAACTGGAACTTTTTACAAGAAATTTAAAGTTTTGTAAATTTTACAAATGTTAGAAAATCGTATTGGTATTTTTAACAAGACTTTAATTATAGCTTGTTAGTCTTGGGTCTTGTTTAAGGAATTTAGTGACAAAAGCTGGTTAAAGACCTTGTTAGATAGTTTAAGGAAAACAGTTTAGAATAGATGAAAGAAGCAAAACTATACACAATAACTTAAAATCCATATTATTTATTTGGTGGTGGTAGTGTTGTTTCGGAGAAGGCAATGGCACCCCATTCTAGTACTCTTGCCTGGAAAATCCATGGATGGAGGAGTCTGGTGGGCTGCAGTCCATGGGGTCTCTAAGAGTCGGATATGACTGAGCAACTTCACTTTCACTTTTCATTTTCATGCATTGGAGAAGGAAATGGCAACCCACTCCAGTGTTCTTGCCTGGAGAATCCCAGGGACGGGGAAGCCTGGTGGGCTGACGTCTCTGGGGTCTCACAGAGTCGGACATGACTGAAGCGACTTAGCAGCAGCAGCAGCAGTGTTGTTTATCGCTAAGTCATGTCCAACTCTTTGTGACCCCATGGACTGTAGCCCACCAGTCTCCTCATCCATGGGATTCTCCAGGCAAGAATACTGGAGTGGGTTGCTATTTCATTCTCCAGGGGATCTTCCTGACCCAGGGATTGAACCCGAGTCTCTGGTGTCTCCTGCATTGGCAGCTGGATTCTTTACCACTGCACCACC
>NW_011495072.1:20878544-20884985 GCF_000754665.1 Bison bison bison
ACCCCATGGACTGTAGCCCACCAGTCTCCTCATCCATGGGATTCTCCAGGCAAGAATACTGGAGTGGGTTGCTATTTCATTCTCCAGGGGATCTTCCTGACCCAGGGATTGAACCCATGTCTCCTGCATTGGGAGGTGGATTCCTTAACCGCTGAACCACCAGGGGAGCCCTGTCATTCATTTGTACCATAACTTAAATGTGCTCTAAGGATGCAGTCTGCTGTCTGATAATCACTGTAAATAAGATTTAATTTTTAGAGCTAAGGAATATTGGAGATTAAAGGAGAGATAAAATTAGACTGACAAACAATGCTCCCTTGTTGAAATTCCCTTGACCTTTTTTTCATTTGTCATTGTTTTTCAGGGTGATGATGATGCTTATGTGTGTATTCTTGAAGATCAGATTGTTCACATACAACCTTCCCATTTGACAGGGCGAAGTCATCCTATAATGGATTTTGGGGTAGGTGTGAAGATTCTGGAATTGCCACCTGGCTGGTCCATCTTCTGGCTATATGGCTAACAGTGCCGTGGCTGTGGTGCAAAATAGCTTCCAAACCTGCAGCTAGCAGCAAAGACCAAACAGGGTCCTGGGAGCAGAGTTCCTATCTTACAGTCTGGGAGAAACCTTTCTGCATTTTATTATATATGTGTGTAAATTGTATGTATTTAAGTTGTATAGCATGATGTTTTTATATCCCTCTCCATAGTGAAATGATTGCTAAAATCAGGCTAATCAATATATCCATTGTCTCAGTTACTTTTTTCTTTTTTTGTGATGAGAACAGCTGAAATCTACTCTCTTAGCAAATTTCCAGTATACAGTCCAGTAATGTAAACTACAGTTACCATGCCCCTTTTCTATGCTTTAGCAAGCACAGGAAAGTTTCCTTTTTTAGTAAAAGATGAATTCTTGTTTGTTTCACTTAAATTCTTTTTTATTGCATCTGTTAAAAATATTTTATGATTTGTTAAGAGGGTCAAAAAAGCTCACAGACAGATTTTTAAGAGGTTTGTTAGTGACACAGAATTTCTTGACTGATGAGAAAGAGGTGGATATATGGTAGGTGCTTGTTCAGTGCCTTGGGCAATTGTCTTAAGTGCCCGATGTTGACATCTGTGCCAAATGTGGCCTATTTCTGGTAGAGAAGTGTCATTTTCACATGGCAATTGACATGCAAATGAATTCCAAAGGGGCAGTAGCTACCACCTCGTGACATGTTCTCTGCATAGCTTTCTTGTGAGGTTAGAGCTTCTTACAAGTTGCATTTTGGCTACTAGTGTATTACTTGCTAAGTATTTCTTTAGTGTTGTTGATTGTATATTAGGGGCCAGATGGAGTTAGTGCATCTGCCAAAGTTTCTAGCCTAGGTAGTAAAAATACTATTTTTGCCAAGTGGGATAAACACAAATAAACTGGGAGAATGTGTTTCTTGTCCTCTTCAAAGAGGAAGTGGAAAAACAATGACACTGCAGACAAAACATGCACAGAGGATCTTAGAGAAAGGAAATTGAACAGGTCCAGGATTTTGATCACATCTTATTTTTAGCAAATATTTGGAATGTGCTGAGAAGACCCATTGTGTGTGTTTGCAGGATCCTCTTGAGGACATGGCTTGGAGGTTGGTGGATGGTGTTATGCAGTGTTCTTTCAGAAGAAACATTACCCTTCCTGGGGTTAAGAATAGATTTGATCTAAATGCAAGCTACTACATATTTGTAGCAGATGGTGCAGCTGTTGATGGTAAGTATATTGAAAGAAAACTATCTTTTTAAGGTTTGTCTCTTATTTTTTTCCTTTCCCTCATTTTTTTGGAGAGACTATGATAATTGCTCTTTTTTTGAGATATGCATTTGTGAATAAAGAGTTATCAAATTCTTTTCCATCTTTGCCTGACAGTTTGACCTCGGTTGACCTTCTAGCTTTGTTTCCCTGGAAACTAGGTAAAGGTAGTGTCAACTATGTTATCAGGCAGCACAATAAAAGTGATTTCTGGCTGGTAAACTGCATTTGGACCAGGAAAAACTGTAAATACCTGATTGGATATAGTGACTTTGGCAGTTTCCTTGCAGGGACCCTAAAGGCAGGACTGTGTGGGGTTTTTGCAGGAGATATTGGCTCTTGTGGATGACCTGTCCAATAGGAATCTCATCTCGTTGGACCTGAGCTTTCTCCAGGGTGGAAGAGAGGGGTAAAGGGAATAACCCTTAACAGCTGAGTAAGCTTCTACAGGACCTCCCTTTGAAAAAGGATGCCTCGTGGTGCCCTGCAGGTGAACTGTGTTTCCTGTCTCACAGCCTTCTAAGTCAGTTGGATGCCAGGTATAGCTCAAGGAAGTTTTATGAGTTTGAATGTTTAGTTTATCTTTAATACAGCCCCGGTAGGTACTGAAACACATTAAAAAGAATAAAGAGATTTTGTTTAAGGTCTTAGCTAATGATATTCTGAAGAATTGCAGGAAATGCCAAGGTAATGTTGTAGTTAGTGACTCATCTCCCAAACTTAATATCCCCAAACTTGGAGCATATGGCCTACTCTGAAAGTCGTGAGGCACTGGGCACACAGAATGGAAGAATGGGGGTAAGAGAGGAGGAGGAGAAATGTGGTGTGGGCAAAATTGTGAAAGCCTTGCATAGTCTATCATGTGGTTTATTTATTTTTAATTGAAGTACAGTTGATTTACAATGTTGTGTTAGTTTCTAGTGTACAGCAAAGTGATTCAGATATAGATTTGAAACTATACATGTATTTCTGAAAAAAAATGTATTCTTTTTTAGATTCTTTCCACTATAGTTTATTTTTTATTTTTTTTAGTGTTTTTATTTTTTTAATTTTTTAAAATTTAAATTTATTTATTTTAACTGGAGGCTAATTACTTTACAATATTGTATTGGTTTTTCCATACATTAACATGAATCCGCCATGGGTGTACACGTGTTCCCAATCCTGAACCTATTATAAGATATTAAATATAGTTCCCTGTGCTATGCAGTTGGACCTTGTTAATTATCTGTTTTGTATATAGTAGTTTATATTCTATTATGTTGTTTAGATTTTATCCTATAGGTAAAGTAGAGGTTCAAAAGGTTTTAAAGAGGATGAAATATCTACTCAGTGTTACAGAAAATTTAGGAATATTTTCAGGTTTAGTTGTGGGTGATATGTTTGGTTATCTTAGGCAAATCGTGTATTCTTACTTGCACCAACAACAGCAAATGTAGCTTGAAAATAACTTTGGTTAAATGATAATAATGGGTAAAATTACTTAGTATATAATGAGGCCAATTGTTGGCTCAGCACTATCATTAAGGTTTTCATTTTATCTTCATAGAAACCTACACAAGATATGCATTATTATTATCCCTATTTTACCTGGAAGGAGACAGGCTTCGAGAGGTTAGGTCATTTGCCCAGACAAGTAAACAGTGGAGCTGGAATATGAACCTAAACTCTTTGAGCTCACAGCCTCAGTGTTCAATACCTTCTAACATGGGAAATGTAGGAAATGAATTTTTAACGAGGAAAAACTCAAACATTTGCATTTTAAAACATATTACTAAAGTGCAGGTAATTGTATTATTGTTATCTGCAGCTGTCACTTACAATAAATTATATGTATCTCAGTATTTCTTACAGAAGTTTTTTTTCTTTAAACTATACAGTTTAAAAAATACAACTTATTAAACTTTCTTTTAAGGTTTCTATATATATATTTTTAAATTTATTTATTTATTTACTGACTGTGCTGGTCTTCCTTGCTGCGTGGGCTTTTCTCTAGCTGTGATGAGCGGTGGCCACTCTCCAGTTGTGATGTGCAGGGTTCTCACCGGGGTGTCTTCTCATGTTGCAGAGCTTGGGCTCAAGGGTGTGCAGGCTTCAGTAGTTGCAGTGCAAGGGCTCAGTAGTTGTGGTTCCTGGGCTCTAGAGCACAGGCTCAACAGTTGTGGTGCACAGGCTTAACTGCCATGCAGCATGTGAAATCTGGGATTGAAGCCTGCATTGGCTGGTGGATTCTTTACTACTGAGCCACCAGGGAAGCCCTCACAGAGATCTTATGAATAGATATTATATTGCCCGTTTGTAGAGATAAGAGAACTAGAGCCTAGAAAGGTGAAGCAACTTGTTCAAAGTCACACAAGTAGCAGACTCAGGAGTTAAACTCAAGCTGATTCCAGTTACAAATGCTGTGCCCTTTTCATCATATCCAGCTACTTCCTTTAGTGCCCAGAATGTCATAGGTACTCCAAAAATGATTATCAACTTGAATGGATGACTTAAATTGCTAGAAGACTTAACAGTTTGCATTTATACTTTTAAAAAGTTCATACTTTAAAAGTGTCATTTATTTTTAAAAATTTCTTTATTTTTAATTGAAGAATAATTGCTTTACAATACTGTGTTGGTTTCTGCCATACATCAGCATGAGTCAGTCATAGGTATACATATTTCCCCTTCCTCTTGAATCTTCCTCCCACCTCCCACCCCTTTAGGTTGTCACAGAGCACCATTTTGAACTTCCTGAGTCATACAACTAAGTCTCACTGGCTATTTTACATCCATGGCACCCCACTCCAGTACTCTTGCCTGGAAACTCCCATGGGTAGAGGAGCCCAGTAGGCTGCAGTCCATGGGGTCGAGAAGAGTCAGACACGACTGAGCGACTTCACTTTCACTTTTCACTCTCCTGCATTGGAGAAGGCAATGGCAACCCACTCCAGTGTTCTTGCCTGGAGAATCCCAGGGACGGGGGAGCCTGGTGGGCTGCCGTCTGAGGGGTCGCACAAAGTCGGACACCACTGAAGCGACTGAGCAGCAGCGGCAGCAGTGTATATGTTTCCCTGCTACTCTCTCCATTTGTCCCATCCTCTCTTTCCTCCCTGCATCCCCTGTGTCCATAAATCTGTTCTCTATGTCTGCATCTCCATTGTTGCCCTGAAAATAGATTCATCAGTACAATATTTCTAGATTTCATGTATATGCATTAATATATGATATATGTTTTTCTCTTTCTGACTTATTTCACTCTGTATAATAGGCTCTAAGTTCATCACCTCATTAGAACTGACTCAAATGCATTCCTTTTTAGGGCTGAGTAATATTCCATTGTGCACATGTACCACAGTGTCATTTAAATAGGTGAATTCCATTGTACTATAAGTTATGTGTGTTTTGGGGTGTACGGTGATGACATCTGTTTCTTCTTAGTCCAGCATTGTAGTAATTAGAATGCATTTTCTGATAGAAACAGTATTTTAATTAATTAGTATTTTCCTGGAAAAACCGAGTTTGTGGATGATACATGTGCAGAACAGAGCATTGTTTTATCTCCCTCTTCTGCTGGTGTTGCTATGCTCATGGCATGGTAAGGAGAGTCTCTATCATGTTTTGTGGTATTTTCCAAAGTGTGGGGATCAAATAACTTGCTTCAGAACCACCTGGAATGACTGCTGAAATGCACATTCCTGAGCTCCATCCCAGACTCAACGAATCTCTGTTGTTTATGCTTGGAATCTGCATTTTAACAAGCATTTCAGGGGATTGTTCTGTATACCGTGGTTTGATAACTTAGTGCTCTAGGACAGTGTTCTTCCAACGAAGGTGTACATATTGTAAGACAGTCCAGGGGATACAGAAAACAAGCTAGAACTTTCTATTTAGATTTATTTTATCTCACTAAAAGTTTCTATTTTAATAGTGTTAAACAGATTAAAATAATAGTACATGAATATGTTTATTAACAAACATATACATAAATCATAGACTTTTTTTTTTAACTGGTAGAGTGCAAAGCAACAAAACCAAACTGCAAAACAAAACAAGCCAACCTGGACATTATCAGTTTAGGGAATTTATTTTTTAGTTCCTTTGTTCAGTTCAGTTCAGTCACTCAGTGGTGTCTGACTCTTTGTGACCCCATGAATGGCAGCACGCCAGGCCTCCCTGTCCATCACCAACTCCCGGAGTTCACCCAACTCATGTCCATTGAGTCGGTGATGCCATCCAGCCATCTCATCTTCTGTCGTCCCCTTCTCCTCCTGCCCCTAATCCCTCCCAGCATCAGAGTCTTTTCCAATGAGTCAACACTTTGCATGAGGTGGCCAAGATATTGGAGTTTCAGCCTCAGCATCATTCCTTCCAAAGAAAGCCCAGGGCTGATCTCCTTCAGAATGGACTGGTTGGATCTCCTTGCAGTCCAAGGGACTCTCAAGAGTCTTCTCCAACACCACAGTTCAAAAGCATTAATTCTTCATCATTCAGATTTCTTCACAGTCCAACTCTCACATCCATACATGACCACAGGAAAAACCATAGCCTTGACTAGATGGACCTTTGTTGGCAAAGTAACGTCTTTGATTTTGAATATGCTATCTAGGTTGGTCATAACTTTCCTTCCAAGGAGTAAGCGTCTTTTCATTTCATGGCTGCAGTCACCATCTGCA
>NW_011495072.1:20885085-20885908 GCF_000754665.1 Bison bison bison
TCTGACACTGTTTCCACTGTTTCCCCATCTATTTCCCATGAAGTGATGGGACCAGATTCCATGATCTTTGTTTTCTGAATGTTGAGCTTAAAGCCAACTTTTCACTCTCCTCTTTCACTTTCATCAAGAATCTTTCTAGTTCCTCTTCACTTTCTGCCATAAAGGTGGTGTCATCTGCATATCTGAGGTTATTGATATTTCTCCCAGCAGTCTTGATTCCAGCTTGTGCTTCTTCCAGCCCAGTGTTTCTCATGATGTACCCTGCATATAAGTTAAATAAACAGGGTGACAATATACAGCCTTGACGTATTCCTTTTCCTATCTGGAACCAGTCTGTTGTTCCATGTCCAGTTCTAACTGTTGCTTCCTGATCTGCGTATAGGTTTCTCAAGAAGCGGGTCAGGTGGTCTGGTATTCCCATCTCTTGAAGAATTTTCCACAGTTTATTGTGATCCACACAGTCAAAGGCTTTGGCATAGTCAATAAAGCAGAAATAGATGTTTTTCTGGAACTCTTTTCCTTTTCCATGATCCAGCGGATGTTGGCAATTTGATCTCTGGTTCCTCTGCCTTTTCTAAAACCAGCTTGAACATCTGGAAGTTCACAGTTCATGTATTGCTGAAGCCTGGCTTGGAGAATTTTGAGCATTACTTTACTAGCGTGTGAGATGAGTGCAATTGTGTGGTTGTTTGAGCATTCTTTGGCATTGCCTTTCTCTGGGATTGGAATGAAAACTGACCTTTTCCAGTCCTGTGGCCACTGCTGAGTTTTCCAAATTTGCTGGCATATTGAGTGCAGCACTTTCACAGCATCATCTTTCAGG
>NW_011495072.1:20886298-20886752 GCF_000754665.1 Bison bison bison
TCTGGGTCATGAAGATCTTTTTTGTACAGTTCTTCTGTGTCTTCTTGCCACCTCTTCTTAATATCTTCTACTTCTGTTAGGTCCATACCATTTCTGTCCTTTATTGGGTCCATCTTTGCATGAAATGTTCCCTTGGTATCTCTAATTTTCTTGAAGAGATCTCTAGTCTTTCCCATTCTGTTGTTTTCCTCTATTTCTTTGCATTGATCACTGAGGAAGGCTTTCTTATCTCTCCTTGCTATTCTTTGGAACTCTGCATTCAGATGTTTATATCTTTCCTTTTCTCCTTTGCTTTTTGCTTCTCTTCTTTTCACAGCTATTTGTAAGGCCTCCCCAGACAGCCATTTTGCTTTTTTGCATTTCTTTTCCATGGGGATGGTCTTGATCCCTGTGTCCTGTACAATGTCACGAACCTCTGTCCATAGTTCATCAGGCACTCTATCTATCAGATCTA
>NW_011495072.1:20886852-20899977 GCF_000754665.1 Bison bison bison
AGCCATTTTGCTTTTTTGTCATTCTTTTCCTATGGGGATGGTCTTGATCCCTGTGTCCTGTACAATGTCACGAACCTCTGTCCATAGTTCATCAGGCACTCTATCTATCAGATCTAGGCCCTTAAATCTATTTCTCACTTCCCCTGAACAAAATACAGTTCCCCCACAGGTCATTGTTGCTTTCGTTGTTTTGTTGTTGTTTAGTAGCTCAGTTGTGTCCGACTCCGCGACCCCATGGACTGCAGCACACCAGACTTTCCTGTCCTTCACCATCTCCTGGAGTTTGCTCAAACTCATGTCCATTGAGTCAGTGATGCCATCCAACCGTCTCATCCTCTGCCTCCCCCTTCTCCTGCCCTAATCTTTCCCAGCATCAGGGTCTTTTTCAATGAATCAGCTCTTCCCATTAGGTGGCCAAAGTATTGGAGCTTCAGCTTCAGCATTAGTCCTTCCAATCAATATTCAGGGTTGGTTTTCTTCAGGACTGACTGATTTGATCTCCATGCTATCAGGAGACTCTCAGGAGTCTTCTCCAATACCACAATTTGAAAGCATCAGTTCTTCGATGCTCAGCTTTCTTTATGGTCCATCTCTCACCTCCATACATGACTACTGAAAAAACCATAGCTTTGACTATGTGGACCTTTGTTGGCTAAGTTTCTGCTTTTTAATATGCTGTCTAGCTTTATCATAGCTTTCCTCCAACAAACAAGCGTCTTTTAATTTCATGGCTGCAGTCACCGTCCTCAGTGATTCTGGAGCCCAAGAAAATAAAGTCTATCTCTGTTTCCACTTTTTCTCTATCTGCTTGCCATGAAGTGATGGGAGCAGATGCCATAATCTTAGTTTTTTGAATGTTAAGTTTTAAGCCAGCTTTTTCACTCTCCTCTTTCACCCTGATCAAGAGGCTCTTTAGTTCCTCTTTACTTTCTGCCATTGGAGTGGTATCATCTGCATGTCGGAGGCCATTGATATGTCTGATGGCAATCTTGATTCCAGCTGGTGATTCATCCAGCCTGGCATTTCACATAATGTACTCTGTATATAAGTTAAATAATAACCAGGGTGACAACATACAGCCTTGATGTTCTCCTTTCCCAATTTTGAACCAGTCCATTGTTCCAGTCCATTTGTTGTCTGGTCATATATGTGTGGATCACTTATATGCTGCACTCTGCTTAAAAACAGTGAGACTTTATGAGGCTGAAACCCTTTTTCAGAGCAATAATATCTCTGTAACCCATGTAAACATAAATAGAACAAGGTCATCCTGGGCAAATTTGACAAGCTCAGGAGACATTGTTTAGTAATGCAGACTGAAGGTCAGAGGGACTGTGATGCTGAATCAGAAGCTTCTGATGATTCTTACAGACTATGCTAAGCTCCAAAGGACACTACGTTATTAGCAAAAACAAAAATTAACCAGTTTCTTCATCCAAATATATCACTTCATCCAAAAGTGATTCAGCAAAAGTGATCAATATTAATATACAGATGAAATTGCTTAATGTTTTCAGATTTTCATTTTCTACTAATTTTTCTTGTTATCCTCATATTTGGTGTTAAGCTGGCATATAGCTATCTTTCTGTTCTTTTTCTGACTGCTGAGGTGTTTTATTTTTCTTACCTTTTCACAGGAAATTTAATTCTCTTCTCTGGGTATCAACAGTGATTGTAGATTACAATTTGAAACATTCAGAAAGCAGATACCTAAATATTGTCACATTTCTTTACATCATGATGTTCAGTAACTAAGTCAAACCATAGCTTCGACTATACGGACTTTTGTCGGCCAAGTGATGTTTTTGCTTTTTAATACCTTGTCTAGATTTGTCATAGCTATTCTTCCAAGTTACTAAATCATGATGATTACATGACTATTAAACATTCATGTCTACTAAATGCAGTGAACAAAATGGTATAAATGTTTACCCAATTCCCTTGTAAACAAGGTTGTTTTGCACAGTATTAACAAATGGAGTTAATGTATAACACAATGTCAGTGAGGAAAAAAACCTTCTCTGTAAATAAATAATTCTATTTATATAAATATATTCTGATTTTTTTCAGCACACATTTACAAACTGGATCAATGAAAAGAAACAAGATATATATTTTACTATAAGAAGAAAAACTTGAGAAATGACCCACAATGGGAGAAATCACCTAGGAAAAGGGGTCAGAAGCAAACAAAAGATAATTGAGAGTTAAAAGTATTGTCATATTTAGTAAAACCCATTTAAAACCTTGTTCTAACTACTATTTTACCCTCAGAAAGCTTTGTCTTATCGTGAAATAAGCCATCATGTGAAATGCTGAGTCTGAACTGAAAGACAGAACTCATCTGTGTGAATAAATTATTCACAATGAGAAAATCTACCAATTTAAATAATTAATGTAGAGACCCCATTATCACATGACCTGTTATTTTGGCAATTTAGGAATAATACTGCAGGAAGTGAAGTGAAAGCATTGTATGCATATGCTAGGTTCTGTCTGCCTCTTTGTGACCCTATGGACTGTAGACTGCCAGGCTCCTCTGTCCATGGGATTATCCAGGCAAGAATTCTGAAGTGAGTTGCCGTTTCCTTCTCCAGGGGATCTTCCTGACCCAGGGATTGAACTTGCATCCTCTGCATTGCAGGCAGATTCTTAACCGTTGAGCCATCAGGATGCTAAACATGAACTCAATGTCCCTTAAGGCAAAACACCAAATTTATAATGGAGCCATGCAATGGAACACCAAAATTATATGGATTTCTGCTTTAATGAAGGTTATGTTCATGTTAGTCCATGGCTTCATGGTACTTCAGTTTTAAAACACTTTTCTTCCAACTTGATTCTCAGGCTGTTAAGAATGTGGTCTGGTTTTTAATACTACCACTGTACTAATCCAATATTTTTAGGTTCTTCAAAGCCTTCCTTGTCATTTTCAATAGGTTTTTTTTTTTCATTATCTTCTATTTGACATTTTTGTAGCTTCTGATAGCTATTGTCTCCTTTTTCTTGACACTAGTCTATAGGTATTCATTATAAAAACTTCTCATTTTCTGTTTTATCTCTGATCTTCTCTGGTATAACAAGACATGATATAATTGTATTCACCAAATGAATAACCAGGTGTCCAAACACTAGTTTTTGAACAGTCCATTTTTCCTCTGTTTCTAAAGGCTCTTTATCATACACTAAAAATCTGTCAGTAAATCACATTATTTCTAATTTATTCTTCCATTGATCTATTTGTCTATTACTGTACTGTTTGAATAATAGGTTGTAAGTTTTGATAAAGCATGATTCCCCTCCTAGCTTTCTTTTTTCAGGAATTCTTGCCTCCTCTTTGTGTATCTGCTCTTCTAGATAGAGTTTAGAAATGATTTGTCAAGTTTCATTAAAAATCTTATTGAGTTTATGGTTGGAATTGAAATTTTAGATTAATTTGTGGGATAATCAACATCTTTGAGTCTTCCTATCCAGGAATATATTGGGAAATTGCATTGATTCAGATCCTGAAGTATTCTTCATGTCTTCCTATAGGGCTTATTTATTTTTGTTACCTTGTTCCTAGGTATTTTATAAATTTCTAATACACTATTGTGAATGGAATTTTTTTTCTGACATTTTCTCAATTTGTTGATGTTTAGGAAAGTTATTGATTTTTGAATGCTTATCTTGAAAGTAGCCAGCTAGTTTTCCAAATTAATATCTTGGATTTTCTAGATAAAACATTGTGTTTTGTGCAAATAATGATATTAGCAGCCCTCGTTTTCTTTCTTTTCTTGTTTCACTGCATTTCTTACTTCTCCCAGAGTAGTGTGGAATGATAGTGTAATATGGCAAATATTCTTGTCTTATTCCTGATTTTTATGGGATTGCTTCTAATATTCAGTGTTGTCTCATGTTTATTGTATTTTTCTGGGGGATATATTTTATTGTGTTTAGGAAGTATTCTGTTCCTACCTTTACAAAGAGTTCTTGTCATGGGTGTGTGCTGAATTTCATCTACTGTCTTTCAGGCAGCAACTGACGTGACAGTTTATCATTACTTATGTATATTTCTGAACAGTGAACAATTCTCACTTTCCTGGGATGAAAGTGCTCGGTCATGTCTTGTTATTCCCTTAATGCAGATTAATATAATTCACTAATATTTTATTTAAGCTTTTTGCATCTATATTCATAAATGTTTTTGGTGTATGGTTATGGGATTGTGTGTGTTTTTGTGTGTGTGCATGCCTGCCTCATGTTGGTTTCAGTGTTATGCTAATCTTATAGAAAGAACTCAAGAAGAGTTTAAATAAACATGAATTTTTGAAGTTAAAAAATTTTTAAAGTTGTATGATAGAACTCATTCACATAACAGCCTGACTTAGGGATGGAAATATTTGACTAATTAAATAAAATTTTATTGTTATTATTCTCCAGATTTGCTACTACTTTGATCAATTTTTGTAATTCTAGATTTTCTCAGAAAGTCATCTATTTCAGTTAGATTTTGAAATATTTTTGGCTGACTTAAAGTTGTATATACCATTTTTATATAATTTTAAGGAATATCTTCATATCAGCAGCTATGTCATTGTTTTCATTTCTAATATTGTTTGTGATTTTTTTTTAATCTTGTGGTCAGATTTATCAAAAACTCAATTTTATTGGCTTTTACAGAATTAATTTTTCTCATTTTTAGACTTATTAGTTTGTTAATTTCATTCATTTATTTTTAATCCACCTTCTTTTCTGGTTTCCTAGGTTATGTTTTGTAATTTTAAATGCATCTTTAATTAAATTATTTACTTCAAAGTCTTCTTAAATTTTTTTAAGAGAATGCTTTAGAATGATTAAAAACTTTTGAATAGTACCTTGATTATATCACCTGTGTTTTGATATAAAGTGCCTTCATTGTTATTTGTTTAAAAAGGTTTGTAATTTTAGTTTTGACTTCCTATGTATCCTAAGGATTATTTAGAAGAGCTTTATAAGTATCTAGCTGGACCACTTTTTCCTAGCTTTCTTTTGTTAATTTTTATTTTGCTTAATTTTAGTTAGATAAATAACTTGTAAACATACTTCTTTTTGGAAGTCATTGAAGTATAGTCTGTGGTCTAATACTTACTTGAGACAAAGATTCATACCATATCAAATTTCTTAATTATTTTAATTCTTTTTGACACTTGTATTCTAAAAATTATGTATGTTCCATAATTTGTTTACTCATTCTTCTAATGATGGACATTTAGCTTGATTGAATTTGTATGGCCAGTGTAAAGAAATGTTTCTATGAACATTCTTGTGTATATATCTTTGGTTAAAAAGGGAATATTTCTGAAGGATTGATTCCCAGAATGGACACACATCCATTCATAGCGACATAAACAAACTAGCTGAAATAATTCTATACATTATAGATTTTATTTTATAAATAATGAATATTATTATAATATATTAAGGCTATATATATTAGTATTATTTTAATACATGTTGCATATTAATATAATATCAGTATATAATAGTATATATCATCTCTACTGAAATTTATTTTTTATTACCTTAAGAAATTTTGTTTTCAAGCCATGTCATTGTCTCTCCATTCCTTCTCTCCTGAGAAAGTAATTCATCTTCATTTTCTTAAAAAATTTCAGGTCGAATTCATAAGCATTCTCAGCAACCTTTGATTACATATGAAAAATACAATGTGACAGGCGATCCAAAGAACATAGGAGGATCCCATTCTTTACTCCTTCTGAAGGTTCATGGTAAGTTACATGTATATTATTACTACTTTGTGGAATAAACTTAACTTTGTGGGATAAATTTAATGCTGGCTAGATTGAGAAGGATAACAGGCACAATTTAGCAAATATCCATAAATCTTCTAAGTTTAGGTAACAACATTTGCAGGTAGCATTATCTATCTTAATGTTTGCTATTTTTTCACAAAAAGAGAGTAGGGATATTTCAGTGGTTTTAACCCTGACTTATATTAAAATCACCAGTGGAGCTTTTAAGGCATTTATCAATAGAATTTTTAAAAAGTACACTAGTTTCTAATTGCAGCCAGGATTGAGTATTATT
This sequence comes from Bison bison bison, assembly GCF_000754665.1. NCBI lineage: Eukaryota > Metazoa > Chordata > Mammalia > Artiodactyla > Bovidae > Bison > Bison bison. Next base: position 20,892,922 of record NW_011495072.1, read on the forward strand.
GCGTGAATTAACTTTTATGAGACTTTAATTATGCCATTTATTAAAATAAATGGTAATAAATTAGTAGTTTGCGATTGTGATTGTTTAATTATAATAGTAGTTTGGTTTCAAAGCTTCCCTGGTGGCTTATATGGTAAATAATCTGCCTGCAATACTGGAGATCTGAGTTTGATTCCTGAGTTGGGAAGATCCCCTGGAGAAGGGAGTGTCAACCCACTCCAGTATTCTTGCCTGGAGAATCCCATGGACGGAGGAGCCTGGTAGGTTATAGACCATGGGGTCGCAGAGTCAGACACAACTGAGCAACTAACACTTTCACTTGGTTTCAAAGATGTAATTTTTGTTGTTGTTGTTGAAGAACTGGTCAATGTACAAGAATTTGAGGGTATACAAAGTAACTCAGTGCTATCATTATGTATCACATACTTAAAATAAAGGGAATCAAGTTGGAAGAGCAGTAGCCTAGAAATAAGGCTCTGATGTACTCTGGTTGTACAAGTAAAAATTGACTTCATTTGAAAAGCAGTCCAGTTATTGTTGAAAAATGAGGTTAAAAATAGGAGAATAGTGTAAGTGTATACTGTACTGTACTCTACTTTTATAAAATATTAATACTGGCAGGGAACTTTCCTTAATTGGTATATTACCTTTATATACTTCAGAATTATCCATTCTAGTGGGAGTTTCAGTAAAACTTGAAAATATCTTTATTGTTGTTATTTCACTTCTACTAGTAGCTCTAGTTGAGCAGTAATTGGATTCAGAAATAATGTGCCTATTTGTTTTCCATTATTTTTAGGAGTAAAATGTGAGACGATTCTGAGAAAACTATAGATAGGTTGTATTAGTGTAATGATTAAGAGCACAATTAATTAAAAAAAGACTGGATTCAAATTCTGACTTATAACCTTGGGCAAGTTACTTAACTTCTCTATGCTTTCCTTCCCCATATAGCAGAACTGGAATAATAATTGTAAATATTTTATAGGAATTGTTGTTAGGATCAGTTAGATTAATATGCATAAAGTACTTGGAGACAGTGCCTGGCATGAAATAAGAGCTTTGAAAGTGTTGGCTATTAGAAGTAGTAGTGGTGGTAAAAGCATTGATCTTTAGGTTGTATTTATTATGTCAGCTGAATGTCTTGTTGATTGTTTACATTTTCTAAGCATTTGGATTGGTCATTTAAGAAATAGCTTGATTAGATTGTGTTGTCAACCATTGCATTTTCTCACCTGTAGGTGCCTTAATGTTTGTGGCATGGATGTTGATTAGACTGTGTTGTCAACCATTGCATTTTCTCACCTGTAGGTGCCTTAATGTTTGTGGCATGGATGACCACTGTTAGTGTAGGTGTACTGATTGCCCGGTTCTTCAAACCTGTTTGGTCAAAGGCTTTATTTGGTGATGCAGCTTGGTTTCAGGTAGGTGGAGAAATAGTTTAATGCAATTTCCATATTACTTGAATGTTGCAACATGAAAACACATGAATTAAGTGGATTTTTGGATGGTTATAGTTGTAATTTTGGAATCCTTATAATCTCTCTTTGCCCTTTGGTTTCCTAACCAACTGAGAATAGACATAAGATACTTGATGGAGATAAAAATAAAGACAGCTTTATGAAGGATCAGGCTGAGTTGGAGAATGTATCATTACCATGTGTGTTTTTTTGGAACACAGACCTTGAGTGCATGTAACGTGATCTTGAGTTACATGTCTAGTTGCAAAAGAAGATTAGAAGAGCATTCACCCACTGCACTGAGTACAGATGGGTCCAAGAAGGCAGTGCATGCATGCTCAGTTGTGTCTGACTTTCTGCGACCCCATAGACTGGTATCCCACTAGGCTCGTCTGTCCATGGGGATTCTCCAGGCAAGAAAATTGGAGCGGGTTATCATTTCCTTCTCCAGGGGATCTTCCTGACCCAGGGATCAAACCTGCATCTCTTGCATCTCCTGCATTGACAGGTGGGTTCTTTACCAGCTGAACAATCAGGAAAGCCCAGGAAGGCAGCAAAGCAGAAGAAAGAAACTGGTTGCTCACTATGCTGCAAAGCAGCGGTCCGTCCTCTGGTTGATGGGCTAGTGAAGGTTAGGCAATCCCTCACTCATCAGTCAGTTCAGCTCAGTCACTTAGTCTGTCCGACTCTTTGTGACCTCATGGACTGCAGCACGCCAGGCCTCCCTGTCCGTCACCAACTCCCGGAGTTTACTCAAACTCATGTCCATCAAGTCGGTGATGCCATCCAACCATCTCATCCTCTGTCATCCCCTTCTCCTCCCGCCTTCAATCTTTCCCAGCATCAGGGTCTTTTCCAATGGGTCAGCTCTTAGCATCAGGTGGGCAAAGTACTGGAGTTTCAGCTTCAATGTCAGTCCTTCCAATGAACACCCAGAACGGATCTTTAGGATGGACTGGTTGGATCTCCTTGAAGTCCAAGGGACTCTCAAGAGTCTTCTCCAACACCACAGTTCAAAAGCATCAATTCTTCAGCGCTCAGCTTTCTTTATAGTCCAACACTCACATCCATACCTGACTATTGGAAAAACCATAGCTTTGACTAGATGGGCCTTTGTTGGCAAAGTAATGCCTCTGCTTTTTAATATGCTATCTAGGTTGGTCATAACTTTTCTTCCAAGGAGCAAGCGTCTTTTAATTTCATGGCTGCAGTCACCATCTGCAGTGATTTTGGAGCCCCCAAAAATAAAGTCTGACACTGTTTCTACTGTTTCCCCATCTATTTCCCATGAAGTGATGGGACCAGATGCCATGATCTTAGTTTTCTGAATGTTGAGTTTTAAGCCAACTTTCTCACTCTTCTCTTTCACTTTCATCAAGAGGCTCTTTAGTTCATCTTCACTTTCTGCCATAAGGGTGGTGTCATCTGCATGTCTGAGGTTATTGATACTTCTCTCAGCAATCTTGATGCCAGCTTGTGCTTCATCTGGCCCAGCATTTCTCATGATGTACTCTGCATGTTAAATAAGCAGGGTGACAATATACAGCCTTAACTCATCAGTCAAGATTATGTATTTCCTGTGTAGGTGGGAAAAGAAATTGAAAGTGTCCTTTTTCATGCTGTCCCTTCCCTGGGGGATGAGGAAGCAGTCTTTTAATAGAAACATGGGCAAGGGTCAATAACTGACCCTCAAAACAAAATAAAACAAACCTTACCTTTCATTTGTCATGTAGTACGGATATTTGCATATACAGTGAAAGATCAACAGATATGTGTTGAGATAGAATGTGCATGTCTGCTTGTAGAAAAAAAATATTGCTTATTGTAACAGTTTTGACTTTAGAAGAAGGTATTATTGAAACTTCATATAAATTTGTAGCTTTTAAGATTTACCTTGTCTAATATCATTTCTCAGTTTTGGCTGGCAGTGTTAATCTGTTTTATTTGTTCTCACTACTGATTGTCGTATGTCTTGCTCCTGTCTGTCTCTGCCTTTGATTGTTCGCTCTCTCTTTTTCCTCTTCTCACGTGGATATTCCCAACTGGAAAACTCTTTGTCTCCCTTTCAACCAGTTCAAGTCCTCCACTGTCTTCAAAGCTATAATATCTGCACACATTGCCTGACTATAGGTCCTACTTTCTGGTGACTATATATGTGTGTATATTTACACTATATTTAGTGACCATAGGTCCTGCATTCTCTGGGGTAGTTTTGGTTTGCACCAGTTATCCTGGAATAATCCAGTATCAGTGCCCATTTTCACTCTCAGTATTCTCCTTATTTGAATGATGAATTATACATTTCAAATGTGTTTCTCTTATCTGCGGAATTAAATCCCAACCTCCCCAGGAAACAGTACTTTCTGTTTCCTTGGAGTTTCATTGTATGTAACCATTTTGCTTGGTGGTGGAACTTAATAAATGTGTTTGGAAGGAAATGAGTTTGGCAGGTAGGTGCTCTCTGTGTGTGAAAATATCCATTCCCGCTGTTCTGTGCAGGTGAAGTCTTGGCAGATGCTTTTGAGTGATGAGGTTGGCAGCTTAGACTTTTCTTTAAAGTTCAATGGTATAGTAAGATTTTTTTTTTAAACTGACAATGAACTGTGGTTAGATGTCAACTGAATGAGTACCTTCTGTGGATCTCAGCCCGTGATCTTCATGGTTACACCAGCTTCTTTCTCTTTCGTGTTCGCTCTCTTCTCATTTGTCATTTCACTCTTGCAGGTGCATCGAACTCTCATGCTCACTACTTCTGCCCTCACCTTTATTGCTTTCCTTCTGCCTTTTATTTACAGAGGAGGCTGGAACTGGGTAAGTAGATCTTACACAGAATGTTTTTTTATTATATTCATATGTTTAAAATTCATTTTGATGCCAAAGGAGATTGCTGCTTTTTTTCTCAAATGATGCATGAAAAGATATATCTTCATGTCCCTCTTTCTCTCCTTTTTGAATCATCTGATGAGTGTTTCACATGGCTGGTGTCAGGGATGGAGTTAGAATATTAGTGCAGATTACTTGGTAGTGGAATGTGTTTTTAGACAGTCTCAAATTTTAACTATATACTATGTAGCTTTAATGAGTTTTCTCACTATAGAACGGTGAAAGTTGAAAGCATGATATCTAAGGAACACGAACACTTTAAGTGGTTTTCTCTAATACTGTGACTATCACTGTTAACATTAGTTGTATTCCTACTATGTGAGCAGCTGTGCTAAGTGCTTTACATGTGCTATCAAAGTTAAACTTCAAATAAAGTCGTTACTGATGATAATCCCATGTCATTAAAGAAGAAATGGAGGCTTATTCTCAAATGTAGATCTCAAGTTTAGACCTTTACCTTGACTTGGAGACTCAAACATCCAGCTGGCTACTCAGAAACTCAACTTGTGTGTCCAAGACATCTCAAGCAGTTCCCTTCTTGGGCCAAAACCTTGGAATTATTCTTAACTCTGCTCTCTTGCACACCCTGTGTCAATTCCATCAGGGAATCCCATTGGCAATACATGTCAAATAAAAGCACTTTTAACCATCACTGGCTACTCTGTGGATTTGAGCCAACATCATCTTTTTGCCTGAATTGTTACAACAGGTACCTAATTGGTCTCTCTACTTCAACCCTTGCCCATGTGCAATCTGTTTTCAATCAAGAAGCAGAGTGATTTTTTAAAAATGTAAATCAGATTATATCATTCCTATGTCCCAAACTGGTTTCTCTAATGTCTCAGTTTTACCCCAAGTTAAAGCTAAAGTCCTCTATCACTGGTTCCCAGTTACTCTCTGGATTGGTCTCCTCTTCCTTTCCTCAACCTTAGCTCATTTAATTTCATATTTGGCTAATTCTCAGCATGTTACTGATTTGTAGTCTTTACAAAGATTCTTCCTTTTTCCTAGGTCATGTGTCCTCTACTCCCTTATCTTCTGCAAGTCTTTGCTTAAATCATAGTTTCTCAAAGAGCCCTGCTCTGCTCTATTTTTTTTTTTCTAAAGAAATGTTTACCTTATGTAATTTAATATAATTTACTTAAATAATGTATTTTTTCTTTTGTCTTCTCACACTAGTATGTGAACTCTGTGAGTGATGGGATATTTATGGGTATGTTTGTTAGTGTATCTATAACACTCAGATCAGATTCTGGTATGTGACATGTCAGTAAATATTTATCAAATGAATGAATGAGGCTTACTGAGAATCAGAGAGGTACCTAAGGTCAGAGTCTGAGTTTCCAGTATACTCTTCTAGTTTAACAGCCATTTAAATTTTGATATCAAAATTTGATATTTCAATTTGGGCTGTTGCCAAAAGGGTAAATACGGATGAATCTCGGGTCATAGATATTACTAGGAAACCTCCTTTCTGCTTTTTAAGTATTTTTAGACTGGTCAACCTATTTTTTAAAGGAAATTGTGAAGATTTTCTGATATGACTTGAGACATTGGGACTTTATTTCTCCAGGTACTTGTGACAAGTGTAATGCTTACTTTACAAACTTCGTAGCTTGTAGTCTTCATAGTTGTGACAAGGGTGGTAAAAAGGTAAAAGCATAATTCTATAGCTGGATCCTTGGATTTGAATCCTCGTGTCATCACTGATCGGAGAAGGCAATGGCACCCCACTCCAGTACTCTTGCCTGGAATGTCCCATGGGTGGAGGAGCCTGGTGGGCTGCAGTCCATGGAGTTGCTAAGAGTCTGATACCACTGAGCGACTTCACTTTCACTTTTCCCTTTCATGCATTGGAGAAGGAAACGGCAACCCACTCCAGTGTTCTTGCCTGGAGAATCCCAGGGATGGGGGAGCCTGGTGGGCTGCCCTCTATGTGGTCGCACAGAATTGGACACGACTGAAGTGACTTAGCAGCAGTCATCTCTGATTACCTGAGACATCTTGGGCAAGTTGCTTAACTTCTCAGTCCCTCAGTTTACTCAAATGAAGATAATAGAGTATCTATCTCATAGGCTTTCTGAGGGTTGATATTTAATTAACTGAATGCACTTAAAAGAGTTCCGGGCACATTCTAAACAAAATAATTTTGTTCACTGCTATTACTATTTTTTATTCAGTTGAGTTCAGTTGCTCAGTCGTGTCCGACTCTTTGCGACCCCATGAATCACAGCACGCCAGGCCTCCCTGTCCATCACCAACTCCCAGAGTTCACTCAGACTCATGTCAATTGAGTCGGTGATGCCATCCAGCCATCTCATCCTCTGTCATCCCCTTCTCCTCTTACCCCCAATCCCTCCCAGCATCAGAGTCTTTTCCAATGAGTCAACTCTTCACTTTAGCATCATTCCTTCCAAAGGAATCCCAGGGCTGATCTCCTTCAGAATGGACTGGTTGGATCTCCTTGCAGTCCAAAGGACTCTCAAGAGTCTTCTCCAACACCACAGTTCAAAAGTATCAATACTTCAGCACTCAGCTTTCTTCACAGTCCAACTTTTACATCCATACATGACCACTGGAAAAACCAAAGCCTTGACTAGACAGACCTTTGTTGGCAAAGTAGTGTCTCTGCTTTTGAATATGCTATCTAGGTTGGTCATAACTTTCCTTCCAAGGAGTAAGCGTCTTTTAATTTCATGGCTACACTCACCAT
>NW_011495072.1:20900077-20900471 GCF_000754665.1 Bison bison bison
CTACACTCACCATCTGCAGTGATTTTGGAGCCCCCAGAAATAAAGTCTGACACTGTTTCCACTGTTTCCCCATCTATTTCCCATGAAGTGATGGGACCAGATGCCATGATCTTCGTTTTCTGAATGTGGAGGTTTAAGCCAACTTTTTCACTCTCCACTTTCACTTTCATCAAGAGGCTTTTGAGTTCCTCTTCACTTTCTGCCATAAGGGTGGTGTCATCTGCATATCTGAGGTTATTGATATTCCTCCCGGCAATCTTGATTCCAGTTTGTGTTTCTTCCAGTCCAGTGTTTCTCATGATGTACTCTGCATATAAGTTAAATAAACAGGGTGACAATATACAGCCTTGATGTACTCCTTTTCCTATTTGGAACCAGTCTGTTGTTCCATGTC
>NW_011495072.1:20900571-20900881 GCF_000754665.1 Bison bison bison
ATTGTCTTTTCTCCATTGTATATTCTTGCCTCCTTTGTCAAAGATAAGGTGTCCATATGTGCGTGGATTTATCTCTGGGCTTTCTATTTTGTTCCATTGATCTATATTTCTGTCTTTGTGCCAGTACCATACTGTCTTGATGACTGTGGCTTTGTAGTAGAGCCTGAAGTCAGGCAGGTTGATTCCTTCAAAATGACCCAATCAAAAAATGAGCCAAAGAACTAAATAGACATTTCTCCAAAGAAGACATACAAATGGCTAACAAACACATGAAAAGATGCTCAACATCACTCATTATCAGAGAAATGCA
>NW_011495072.1:20900981-20908214 GCF_000754665.1 Bison bison bison
ATCAGGTGGTCTGGTATTCCCATCTCTTGAAGAATTTTCCACAGTTTATTGTGATCCACACAGTCAAAGGCTTTGGAATAGTCAATAAAGTCTGCCATAAGGGTGGTGTTATCTGCATATCTGAGGTTATTGATATTTCTCCCGGCGATCTTGATTCCAGCTTGTGCTTCTTCGAGCCCAGCGTTTCTCATGATGTACTCTGCATAGAAGTTAAATAAACAGGGTGACAATATACAGCCTTGACATACTCCTTTCCTGATTTGGAACCAGTCTGTTGTTCCATGTACAATTCTAACTGTTGCTTCCTGACCTGCATATAGGTTTCTCAAGAGGCAGGTCAGGTGGTCTGGTATTCCCATCTCTTCCAGAATTTTCCACAGTTTCTTGTGATCCACACAGTCAAAGGCTTTGGTATAGTCAATAAAGCAGAAATAGATGTTTTTCTGGAACTCTCTTGCTTTTTCGATGATCCAGCAGATGTTGGCAATTTGATCTCTGGTTCCTCTGCCTTTTCTAAAACCAGCTTGAACATCTGGAAGTTCACGGTTCACATATTGCTGAAGCCTGGCTTGGAGAATTTTGAGCATTACTTTACTAGTGTGTGAGATGAGTGCAATTGTGCAGTAGTTTGAGCACTCTTTGGCATTGCCTTTCTTTGGTATTAAAATGAAAACTAGTCTTTGGTGGGCTTCAAATGGCTGTGCTGGTGTTGCTGCTACTGCTGCTGCTAAGTCGCTTCAGTTGTGTCTGACTCTGTGCAGTCCCATAGACGGCAGCCCACCAGGCTCCCCCGTCCGTGGGACTCTCCAGGCAAGAGTACTGGAGTCGGGTGCCATTGCCTTCTCCGGTGCTGGTGTTAGCGGTCACCTAACGTACTGGTGGAAGGGTGCAGCATTCCGTGATGGGATTCCATCACAACCGTTTATGCACTGTGTGGACCTGGGTACATTACTCACCATCTTAAGCCTCAGTTCCCTTGTTTGTGGAAGTGGGATATTGATAACTAACCATTAGGCATCAGAGTGAGCGTTAGTGATAATGTGTATAAAGTATGTGCCTGACATAGACACTCGGTGAACAGTGTTTATTATTATTATTAAATGTTTATGGCTAGAGAAAAGCCCTAAGAAACTGCTTCTGTGTGTATTATTTTTAATTTGCAGATTTGATGGGCAGGATTAATACCATTAAAATGATGTATCTTTGTTCAGCATGCAGGTTATCACCCATACCTTGGTTTTATAGTGATGGTTTTAGCAGTTCTTCAGCTTCTTTTGGCAGCTTTCAGACCACCTTTACATGACCCAAGGTACTTGTAGTCTTTATTTATTAATGCCCTTAAGGTAGATATCCTTAATTGGCAAGCCAATTCTTTTTTTTTTTTTTTGCATTTTATAAAATTCAGTGATAAATTATATTTACTTAAAAAGGTTTTAAAATGTATTTCAGATAGCTGATGCCTAAGCAATAAGGGAAATTACATGCTTTTTATTCTCTTGGGAATTTATTGTAGTTCCATCACTTTAAAGAATACTGACTGGTTCTTTATTTGGTAGAAGGCAAATGTTTAACTGGACTCATTGGAGTATGGGAACAGCTGCTAGAATAATAGCAGGTAAGTAATTGTGATGCCACTTATTCATATATAATTGAAAATTGTTTATACTGCAAGTTGTAATTTGGCTTAAATGATTTTTAGATACATTAGTAACTGGAGTAATTGGTTGTTGAGGAGAAATCAGTCTTAAGCATTGAAATCCAGAAAGCAATTTCTAGAGGTAACTATTTAAGCTATTATTTCAGTTTCAAGGTTTTAAAAATGACTTTAAAACCCTCCTTTTAAGACTTCTTTTTAGTGTTTGCCTTTGCCAGCAGAATAAGTTATGCTGATGACCAAATATATAAGCAGCTCAGCTTGAGATGTCATGGATTGGGCTGAATCAGGCTTGGGGACCCAGCCCTCTGTCGCCAGGTTTTCTCCTTGGGAATGGTACCTTCCAGGGCAAGGTGTTTTTTAAACGTCAAGTATGATTTTGTAGTATTTTTTAAATGAATTAATTAATTTTAATGGAGGATAATTATTTTATAATATTATGATGGTTTTTACCATACATCAACATGAATTGGCCACTGGTGTATATGTGTTCCCCTCCCCCCATCCTGAACCCCCTCTCCCAGGTCCCTCCCCACTCTATTCTTCTGGGTTGTCTCAGAGCACTGGCTTTGGGTGCCCTGCTTCAGCCATCAAACTTGCTTGCACTGGCCATCTATTTTACATATGACAATGTATATATTTTAATGCTATTCTCTCCAATCATCCCACCCTCCCCTTCTCCCACTGAGTCCAAAAGTCTGTTCTTTACATCTGTGTCTCCTTGTGATGCTTTATGTGATAAATACCTAAGCTGATCTCCTGCCCTCACGTTTCTATGTTCTGTAGAAATCGTGGAAGAGGAGGTATAGTCAGAAGTGGCTTCCATACTTCTCCCCTCTCCTTCATTGTAGACTTAAAACTTTGGGCACCTCTTTCTTAGCATTTGGTGGATTGTAATTATAATTTCCCATCTTAGCCTTTCTAGTCTTACAATAAAGACTAAATTAACTACTTGGTCTTAATTATTAATCTAATTCATCTCATAAACTCTTTTAGTATATTTCACTTGATATAATTCACACATGTATGCACACACATACATAGTTACCTCTTGAATTGTATTTTAACATGTGTATGTTCTTATAAATGTAGTGGCAGCAATGTTCCTGGGAATGGATTTGCCAGGACTGAATCTTCCTGGCCCATGGAAAACCTATGCAATGATTGGATTTGTAGCCTGGCATGTTGGGACAGAGATTATTCTGGAGATACATGCTTACCGACTCTCTAGAAAAGGTAACCTGCTCAAAGAGCAGTGTTGTAGAATCACTTTTATACAAACTGTTGGAATATAATTAGTTTCTCAACACTAATGGTTGACTCTTACATAGTACCTTACTAAAAATTTATTTCCATCACTCAGTCTATGATAAAAATAGTGGAAATTTTCTGCCTTTGTTTTTTATATTCATTAGTATTAGAATTTGTGAGTAAAATGCAAGGAAAAGATGGAAGCTTTTAGGGAAGATGCCTTCTTTGTAAGTACTTTTTTACTTTGCATGCTGCTCTGACGTGGGGCTAGAATGAACTGAGAGCCCTAAATGACTGGAGCCGAGAGACCCCTGAGACAGAGGAGGAGGAGATGCTCATCCATAGTCAACACAGGGAAAAGCTGCAGATGAATTTTACCTATTCAACAGACTTCCTGAGTGCTATCACTTAAGTTGCCATCTGCATTATATATAGCTAGCTAACCAGCGTGCTACATGAGAAGGACTTAATACTTTGCCAGTGCTCTCTAGTGGCAAGGTCCATTTTGGCCCCAGTGCCAGGCAGGGTAAGATACCTGTAGCCATTAGTAGTGGAGAGATTAGCAGAGAATCAGTGACATGTTAGCCTGGTTTCTAGGCTAACTTCCTCTGTGTCCTAAGGTGGCCTCCTAAAAACAAAACCTCTTTGTTGTCTAGTGTGTGTGCTCAGCAGCTTTCTTGGAACTGAGTAGTAAAAACTGTCCTACCGTTTTCTGGGTCTTGATAGGGTAACATCCATAGGATTTGAGTCCTTTTTTTTTTTTTTTTTTGATTGGTATAGTTGATTTACAATGTTGTGTAGGGTTTGACCCCTAAAGGGACTTTTGATAACCACTAGATTATGGCTTGCTATTTAAAAAATATGTATGTATTTAACACTTGGATTGTTAGAACTCTGACTAGAAAAAAGTCCTTTCACATGTATGCTGTAGCCAGCTTGACCTGATTTGTAAGAGCCTTAAATATGCAAGAAGTTTGCAACATTTGGTCACTTGAAATGCAAGAATGTACATCTTGGAAAATTGCCAATGCTCCAAATCAGAGCTTTCTTTGAGAATGAGTTTACCTGCATACACACTGGCCTTACAAACTTTTGTTCTCATTCTTGACAGTTGAAATACTGGATGATGATAGAATTCAGATCCTCCAGTCGTTTACCGCAGCTGAAGCAGAAGTAAGTTCTTTCTTCTTATTTATTGGCACAAACCTTAGTGATAGGAGTTTCCTTTTTTCATATCTCATTTTTTTTTTCTTTTAGGGTTATGTTTTTAAAAAGGTGGTGTTAGCAATTTATGTTTGTGGGAATTTGACTTTTCTCACTATGTTCTTATCTGCAATCAACCGTCTATGAGTGAGTGAAGACCTTGGCTTTTGCAGACCAGGCGATAATCACCATCAAGCCAAAAAACGTGATGCCTGTCCTGACTGCCTGGAATGTATTCATGAATTCTAATTAGGCAAGATCAGATCATGTCTATAGAGAAATTCTGAAATCTGGTCTTTAGAGATCAACATTCAGTAGGGTCCCATGGACTATAAACTGATGTCAAGGTTTATATATTATTCTGAGTCTTAATGGGAAGGTTGTGTTTGAGAAGTAACTCAAATATTTTTTATGCTGAAATTTTAAGAATGTTAGCATTTAAGAAAAGAACTGTTTTAGAAAAACAAAAGGATGTCATTAGGACAAAATGGAGACTGTATTAAGGTAAATATCTTTTGGACTTAATGGTGCTGTTGTACTTTAAAGAAAACATTTATTTTTTACTAGTTTCTATGAATGGTCTTTCTTAGGACTTTTTCCCTTTCCCCTTTCCTTAAGAATTTTTGAGAAACATATTTTTCAGTCCAGTTTTTTAGACATGTCCTTTGTTTCATGTATTTTGTTACTTCCCTGATAAAGGTAAAAGTGGGGTTAACACCATTTCATTAACATTTGAATGTATTATTAATATTATAATTTCTTTCTTAGCAGTGAAATGCATGTGTGCATCTTTTGATTGCGTGTCTTCATATATTTAGCTACATAGCTAAAATGACATTTTATATGTTAATTGTTTTGACTATGAGATAAAGTCTTAGTATTTGGAGATTGTAGACTGGCATTTCAAAATTAATAAAATTCTTGTTAGCATTTTAAGAGTTACTCTCTTTCTTCGTGCTACTAAATTAATACGGATGATTCTGTTTTGTTAGAAGTTTCTGATACTAACCATGAATTAGAATCATCAATATTATTTTCCTTCCTATTTCAATAATTTCTCTTTTATGATTGGCTCTCATATTTGCTATGGGGATTTCTAGCCAGTGGGTGGCACCGTAACACTACTGCTTTGTTCCTGTTTCCTTGTGCTGATTCATTTTCAGTACTTAATATCTCGGGGTGGCATACCCCTTAAAATTCACCAGCTTTTAATATTTATTTGAAAAATTTCTTCCTTTGAGGGAATGATCACAGTTATAGGTTAGAATTGAAATTAGGGACCAATGTTGTTATTTTCTGGTTCTAATTTGTTTTCTAACCATGTTATTTAATAAACCATTGTTTGATACTTCTGTTTACATTTCTATGACCTGGTAACAAATGAACACAACTATGTTAGACAGATAAAACAAGCAAAACTCTATATTCTTAAAATAAAAAGTTTAGGGAAGCATAGTTTAAACTTTTTTATGTTAAAAAAAAAAATACGATTGGTCCAAGGACCTAAATTCTATCTGGTATAAATAATAGCCTCAGTGATGTATCTTACACCTTTTTCTGGGTAAAATGATATGTTTTTGTCCTTTATGTAGGTGTTTATCATAAGTAGCTTAGGGTTTGAGATGTGATGTTTATGTGTTCATGTTCTATAAGTGCCAGGCTACTTACAGTCTACGCTTTCTTTTTGAATGTCTTTATATAAAAGCATAGGGCTTCCCAGGTGGCTCAGTGGTAAAGAATCTGCATGCAGTGCAGGAGATGCAAGAGACTTGCATCTGATCCCTGGGTTGGAAGATCCCCTGGAGTTAAAAAAAATGGCAATCCACTCCAGTATTCTTGCCTAGAGAATTCCGTGGTCAGAAGAGCCTGGTGGACTACAGTCCATGGAACCGCAAAGAGTTGGACACGAGTGAGTGAGCATCCCTTTTTATTGGCTCAGTGGTAAAGAATTCGCCTGTAATGCAGGAGACTTAGGTTTGATTCCTGGGTCAGGAAGATCCTCAGGAGGAGGTATGGCAACCCACTCCAATATTCTTGTCTGGGAAATCCCATGGACAGAAGAGCCTGGTGGGCTACTGTCCCTATGGTTGCAGAATTGGACATGACTAAAGTGACTGAACACGCATGCATACACATTTAAAGCATTTAAAAAAATATATAGATCACATAGTTGGACACGACTGAGCAACTGAGCACACACACATAGAAATTTAAATGTATACTAAAATGTTTTTCTCTAATTTTCAATTATGAGGGGCTTAAAGGTTAATAAATTACATTTGACAAGGAAAGATTTGTTTAAGGAAAAGATGAACCTTGGTGTGTTTGGTTTTCAACTACATAATCTTACTGGATTTCCATTGCTGAGGCTAACCTGTTTTACTTTTCTTTTTACTAATTTTGTCTGTTGACACTGGAGATATCAATTGACAAACAGAGTTGTCCAAAGAAGTCTTTACCATTTAATTTTAGTAGACCAACAAACCTTTTCATTAATATCAAATTTATGATTCTTCTGCTTATGAATGGTTGATCTCTACAAATCGAAAATGCCTATTCTTTTTTTTTTTTTTAAAGTAAGTATGGCATCTCTGTGCTCCAATAGTCTAATACATATTATTTTTTATTTATTTATTTATTTGGCTGCACAGGGTCTTTGTTGTAGCACACAGGATTTTCGATCTTCATTTGTGGAATGAGGGACTTTTTTTTTTTTTTAGTTGTGGCATGAGGGATATAGCTCCCTGACCAGGGATTGAACCTGGGGCCCCTGCTTCAGGAGCATAAAGTCTTAGCCACCAAGGAAGTCTCCAAAATGCCTAATCTTTACTCCTCTCAATTTTCCTTCATGTTTTTGTAATAAACAACCTATTTTTTGAAAAAAGGTATCTTTTTATAGGAGTGATTATTAAACTAAATGCCTTTATATTTTAAACCATGTTGCCCCTAATAGCAAAGCCATGGATTTTGTTCTTCAAGATGGATTCTTCTATAAGATAAAAATAAGTTTTTTTCTGGAATTGAGCTGTAGGAGTTGCTTGTATATTTTTGAGATTAGTTGTTTGTCAGTTGCTTTATTTGCTATTATTTTCTCCCATTCTGAAGCCTGTCTTTTCACCTTGCTT
>NW_011495072.1:20908509-20945247 GCF_000754665.1 Bison bison bison
GGAAATAGAACTGCCTTATGACCCAGCAATCCCACTGCTGGGCATACACACTGAGGAAACCAGAAGGGAAAGAGACACGTGTACCCCAATGTTCATCGCAGCACTGTTTATAATAGCCAGGCCATGGAAGCAACCTAGATGTCCATTAGCAGATGAATGGATAAGAAAGCTATGGTACATATACACAATGGAGTATTACTCAGCCATTAAAAAGAATACATTTGAATCAGTCCTAATGAGGTGGATGAAACTGGAACCTATTATACAGGGTGAAGTAAGCCAGAAAGAAAAACACCAATACAGTATGCTAACGCATATATATGGAATTTAGAAAGATGGTAACAATAACCCTGTATATGAGACAGCGAAAGAGACACTGATGTATAGAACAGTCTTTTGGACTCTGTGGGAGAGGGAGAAGGTGGGTTGATTTGGGAGAATGGCATTGAAACATGTATAATATCATATATGAAACAAGTTGCCAGTCCAGGTTCGATGCACGATACTGGATGCTTGGGGCTGGTGCATTGGGATGACCCAGTGGGATGGTATGGGGAGGGAGGAAGGAGCAGGGTTCAGGATGGGGAACACATGTATACCTGTGGCGGATTCATTTTGATATAAGGCAAAACCAATACAATATTGTAAAGTTAAAAAATAAAATAAAATAAAAATTAAAAAAAATAAGTTTTTTTTTTAAGAAACAAATTCTGGAATGTTGTGGTTGGGATAACATTCATAACTGATGCTATTTTTGTTTTTATTGTTTTACTATCTTTGGAAATTATTCTTGGGGACATAGGTAACCTATGGCATAAGTTATTGAATAAATGACTCAAACTCACTTTAATTCCTACTTGGTTATCCAGATTTTGGCTCAAACATGTGTTAAGTGATATTCATCCCACCCACCTCCTGCCCCAGTACAGGCTGCAATGGGAGAAGACAGATGCAGCAGATGCCAACTAAGAAGCCCTAGGGGCACATGTAAATTTTGACTAAAGTTCTATTTATCTGTATATTCTGGTAAAGCAAGAAAAAACAAAACAAAACAAAGGTCCTTGTTTAAGATAATCCATTGTAGATGGGAATGAAAGAAAGATTTCTTCTAAACTCTTTTCAAATCAGATTAGGCTACATCCTGTCACTCTGTATATCCTGTTTCTCTCCTTGCCCAATACCCACCAGGCTAATCTCTGCACCCAGGTCAGATGGTCACCTGCCTGGAATGCCCCTTCTGTTCCCCTCTTCCTAGAAAAAACGAATTTATTAAGTTCTGGCTCAAAATGTTTCTTGTTTTTGGAGCGTTCTTGACTGTTTCTTCTACATAGGTCTCTGCTGACCATCCTTATAAAGGGTGGGTTGGAAGGCAGCTAATCCTGTAACTACAAAGGACTGGGAGTTCGGGAGTGGAATTGGAAGACCTGAATATATACGTTTGGTTTATGAGACTCATGTTGTTGAGCAAGTCACTCATCTCTGAGCCTCATGCCTTCATCTGTAAAGCCCATCTCACAGGGAAGTTGTGAGGAAGAAATGAAGTGGTGCCAGCAAAAGATACTTTGAACAGGTTGTTGATGATGTCATTGCTTTTGATTACAGTGTTAAACTTTGGTAGCTTTTAAGCTATGAAATGTGTAGTTGTTATTTGGTAAAAGATTTGATGTTTACCTTGAAAGCATGATGCTAAGTGAAATAGCCAGACAAGAAAAGACAGCTATTATGTAATATTTACTTGGAGTATCCAGACTAATCATATTCATAGAGATATAAAGTAGAATGGTGACTGCCAGGGGCTGGGTTGTGGGGAGGGAGGAAAGGGGACTTATTGTTTAATGGATACAGATTTTCTGTTGATGATGAAGTTGTTTTGGAGACTTACGGTGGTGATGCTTACTTGTGATGATAACATTGTGAATTGTATCCATGCAAGTAGTTAAAATGGAAAATTTTGTGTTACATATATATTTTATCACAATAAAAAATTGATGTTTATAGGCATACTATTCATAATTGTCAATTGATAGAAACAGCCCATCTGCAGATAAATGAATAAGAAAGTTGTGATACATACATTCGATGAAATAGTATTTGGCCATAAAAAATGTATGAAATACTGATATGTGCTGTCACATGGATGAACCTTCAAAACATATGCTTCTCCATGGCTACCAGAGACACTGAAGGACTAGAATAAGAGGAACAACAAACAAACAACAAAAAACTATTATGCTAAGTGAATCAGACACAAAATGTCACATATTATGATTATGAAATATCCAAAATAGGTAAATGCATGGAGACAGCAGAGTAGTGATTGCCAGGGCCTTGAGGGGAGGGAATAGAGGAGGGAGTGGGAGTAAATGCCTAGTGGATATAAGGTTTTATTTTGGGGTGAGGAAAATGTTTTGGAGATAGATAGAGGTGGTGGTCGTACAAGATTGTGAATATAAGAAATGCTACTTTAAAATGCTTACTCTATCTTTTGTGAATTTCTCCCCAGTAAAACAAATAATTTATCTAGTTACAACTCTTGGATTATACCTTTTGCTGGCCTTAAATTTGTTATCAGCTTAATTTCTTATTTCATTATCAAATAAATTAATGTAATTTTATATTGTGCCTGGTTATATAGCTTTAGTTTAAAGGAGAGGTAGTTCCTAGAACATATCTTTAGAAGTATATTGTCTTCATATGATATTCTTATTATTCACGTGTAAAAGAAATTCATATTACATTCACATGTAAAAGAATTCACATTAATATGTCTTATTTACATATAAAAGAAATTGTACTGTACTCTGGGTTTCTGAGTTGGTGATGGACAGGGAGGCCTGGTGGGCTGCAGTCCATGGGGTCGCAAAGAGTTGGGCAAGACTGAGCAACTGAACTGAACTGAACTGGATTTCTTGCAAGAACCTAAAGAAATTTTTTGATTCCCAGTCAGATGCTAAGACATAGTAATCAAGTTCTGGGAATAAGAATTTCCTGAACCCATACATTCTAAATATGTGATTTCTACTGCCAGTAATGGCTAAGATCCTGCAAAATAGACTTTCCTTCAGAAAACTAGGATAAACTTCAAAAAGCAGCTATCTAAAAGAATAAGGAAAAATTTCGGAAAGAGAAATGACCAGAATCCCAAGGCCTGTTAATGATAGCATCTTCAGTATTATCTCAGGAGAGGAGGAACTAAGTTAATAATGACTGGAAAATCCCTAAATTTACTAAAGGCCCAACTTTACTGATTCATGATGCAGGAAAAAACTCAAGCAGGAGAATGTCGACAGTCATGCTTATACAAATCATCGTCAAACTCTTGAAAGCAAAAATTACAGAGCAAGTCTTGAAAGCAGAAAGAGAAAAATTAAGCATTCCAGACAGGGGAACAATGATTTGGTTAACATTTGACTTCCCTGGTGCTCAGCCGGTAAAGAATCTTTCTGCAGTGCAGGAGACTGGAGCTCAATCCCTGGGTTGGGAAGATCCCCTGGAGGAGAGCCTGGCAACCCACTCCAGTATTCTTGCCTGGAGAATCCATGGACAGAAATGCCTGGTGGGCTACAGTCTGTGGGGTCACAAAGAGCTGGACACAACTGAGCAACTAAGCACAAGCACAGCACAGGGATCTTATGGAGCCCAGACAGAGTGGAATCACATCCAAAAGAGAAAAAAAGTCAATAAGAATTCTAGTTGCAGAAGAAATATCCTTCAAGAACGAAACAGAAATGAGAGGACATTTAAGAGAATTTGTTAGCACGTGTGCACTACAAAATGCAAAAGGTTCTTCAGACTGAAGAGAAATGACAGCTGGATCCTGGGAAAGACATGAAGAAAACTCAAAATGATAAACATTTAGTAAATAAAAAATCCCTTTTGGACTTTTACAACCTAAGTTCTTTATAATAAATATGCCTGATTAAAGCAAAAAACAGTCTACATTTTTTTGTGGGGTTTATCATGTATGCAGATATAATGCATATAACAAGTTAGCATAAGGGATGGCAAGAGATAATGGACTCATACAGTTGAAAGGTGTCTGCATTTTATATGAAGTTATACAATGTTAGTTCTAAGTGAAAAGTTCAAGATGTATATTGTAATTCTTACAGAAATAAAAAATAAGACATATATAAGAAACCAGCGGAAAAAATGATATAAAATCTCAAAATTATTTGCTGCTGCTAAGTCACTTCAGTCTTGTCTGACTATGTGCAACCCCAGAGACGGTAGCCTACCAGGCTCCTCCGTCCCTGGAATTCTCCAGGCAAGAACACTGGAGTGGGTTGCCATTTCCTTCTCCAATGCATGAGAATGAAAAATGAACGTGAAGTCGCTCAATCGCGTCTGACTCTTCGTGACCCCATGGACTGCAGCCCACCAGGCCCCTCCATCCATGGGCTTTTCCAGGCAAGAGTACTGGAGTGGATTGCCATTTCCTTCTCCATAAGATAATTTAATTTAAAGGCTAGAAAAGAAAAATACAGGAGCAAAAAAGCAAAAACACAACAAAACAAAAAAACAGTGGGGATAAAGAGAGAACAAATAATAATACTGTAGGCCAAAATTCAACCACATTAATAATTACATTAAATGTTAATGGGCTAAAAACTCCAATTAAAAGCAGAGAAGGTCAGATGGATAAAAAAGTAAAACCCATGATATGATTTAGTAAAATATAAAGGGACGGATAGGTTGAAAGTAAATAAATGGAAAAAAGCATAGTATGAAATAATAAGCTTGAGAAGGAAAAATGTCTGTTTCCAGCCAAAGAGTATTATCAGAGATAGACTCTACTTTTTATTTTTTGAGATAGACTCTTCTTAATTGATTATAGCATTAATATATTGAGAACTCAGTAAGTAACTCAAGAGTAGTGTAAACATCCATGAGCCCATACTGATTTAAATTAATGATTGAATAAATCAACAAATGAAGGATAATAGACAAATCTGTATAGAAGAATTTGAAATAATTGATACAGATACTCTGTCCTCAAGGAAAGTGAGCCTAACTTCCTATTACTTAAGTGTGGGCTGTGCGTAGTGACTTCCTGCCAGTGCAGACAGCAAAAAAGAATGATTTTACAGTGAAGTAATCTGACTAAATTATATCAGCCAGTTTATCAAGGTCAACATTAACAGTGATAAATCATGTTGAAAGTATGTATCATTGACCTGATCTGATAAAAATGGCACTTTACCTCTTTAGTCTTCCTTTCACAAACTTATGACCTCAGTTTAATCAGGAAAGTAATATCAGACAATTTGCAGTAGAGAGACATCTTACACAATACATGGATGGTAATTTTCAAAATTGTCAAACTTATCAAAAAAAAGGAAAGTCTGAAAAACAGTCATAGCCAAGTGGAGCCTAAGGAGACATGACAACTAAAAGTAATGTGGTTTTCCTTATATGATCTTGGAATTGAGAAAGTACATTAGGTAAAAACTATGGAAATCTGAATAAACTATGCTGCTGCTGCTCCTGCTAAGTCGCTTCAGTCATGTCCGACTCTGTGGGACCCCATAGATGGCAGCCCACCAGGCTCCCCCATCCCTGGGATTCTCCAGGTCCTGGAGTGGGTCGCCATTTCCTTCTCCAATGCAGGAAAATGAAAAGTGAAAGTGAAGTCGCTCAGTCGTGTCTGACTCTTAGCAACCCCATGGACTGCAGCCTACCAGGCTCCTCCGCCCATGGGATTTGCCAGGCAAGAGTACTGGAGTGGGGTGCCATTGCCTCCTCCGGAATAAACTATGAGACCTTAATTAATAATAATGTATCATTTTTGATTCATTAATTATAACAAATGTACCATACGAATGTAGGATGTTAATAATAGGGGAAACTGGGTGAGGAGCATATGGGAACTTTATATTATCCTCTGAATTTTTCTCTTAATCTAAAGCTGTTCTTTGAAATAATGTTGAATATAGTTGACTGTAGATAAAACAACTCTGGAGCATGTGTCTCCTCATCTCGGGGAGAAGGTGAGTTCTTTGTATAAAGGATAACTGTCTCTTATTAGATGAAAACAGTTGTCCTTTTAGTTGCTTGAATAGTTGAATATATGTAGAAGGATAAATATGGAAGCTGAGTAGAAAAATGGCTGGATGGTGCCAGTTTAATGCCTCATCTTTATCTTCATCATTTAATGCCTCATCTCCATATCCACCTTCTTTGTCCTGTTTTGTTATGTAAGCATTTCTCCTTTGCCAGCTGAAGCAATTGTAGAAGGTGTGAAAGTGTTAGTCGCTCAGTCGTGTCTGATGCATTGCTACCCTATGGACTATAGCCCTCCAGGCCCTTCTGTCCAAGGGATTCTCTAGGCAAGAGCACTGGAGTAGGTTGCCGTTCCCTTCCCCAGGGGATCTTCCCAACCCAGGGATTGAACTTGAGTCTCCTGCATTGCAGGCAGATTCTTTGTTGTCTGAGACACCAGGGCAGCCCATGTTACACTTTGTCAATAGAGAGTACTGGAGGGATGCTGCAAGGGCAAGAAAGCACCTCACTTCCATTTTCCAGTTTTCCCTCCTTTTCACTGAGTACAGGGACCAGTGGATGGGTGTGTGGATGGCCCAGTCTCACCTCAGCAGCTCTGACTGACCAGCTCCAGCTTTGCACTCAAGCCCCATCCTGCCTACCTGAAAGCCAGTTTCACAGCAACTCCAGCTTCATCCCCAGGCAAAAGGCAGCTCCTGCCTCCCACACCTTCTGGCTATGCTGGGCCACTTCTACATACAAGCCCTGGTCCATGACTCATGGTTAGTGGCTAGATGATCTGCCAGTCAGATTCTGGCTCATGTTGCCTAAGACCAACTGGTGTTACAAAGCTTCCCCTTGTAGATTACATCTTCCCCCTTCTGAACTGTTTACTGTATTCATTTGTTTGTTGACCACTTCCTTGGTGCTAAGCAGTGTTCTAGTAAATTTTTGTATACAAAAGCAAAACCCAGTGATTTATTCACAAGCATGACAGAGCTACAAAAGAATGTGCAGATTTGACACGTCATTTATGCTAAAGCCAAAGGCATGAAGGGAAGGAATGGTACCCTTGGACCTGGAATAGGGGTGTTTCTGTGAAAGTGCTTCTGAAATTTGACCCTTCAGGTTTCCCAGAACATTTCAGGCCAGCTGAGGAGCTCTTTCCTCTTAGAGAAAAACTGCCCTTTGCAAACAAATCATCTGAGGTTGATGCTCCCCAGGTAAATTCTTGTCCTCATCAGGATCTGCTTCTTTTACTGCTCATTACCTCCACATCAGTAGCTAAGATAATTTCATCATGGACTTACCAGGGAAATTCAGTGTTTTCCCTGAGAGAGAAAAACAGACTATTCACTGAAAGACTTGGCAGGGCCTAGGTAATTTGCACTGGGGATCCAAGGAAAGATGTGTTTGAGTGGATTTTGGAGGCTTGTTGGATAGAAGACAGAATAAGAAGGTAGAGTAGGAGAGAACTGTTATGGGAGTATCCTTCAAATCATGATTTAACATCTTGGCAAAAAATACTTAGGAATTAAGTGTGGTACACTTTATTAGTAAGTTTTAGCATTAGGATTCTGACTTATTTGTAAGAACTGGTCGAACATTAGACCAGATTTGTGTTGAGAATTTGAGAAGTCCTCCATCCAACAGCCTTGGGCCATAATCAGTCTCTGTACCCTGGAATTCACATTGAAATGAATGAAAGAAGATATTTCAAGAAGAATGAACATATTGGTTATCAACTTTAAAGTCATGTACACTAATAATCTAAATCCAGTCCCCAAATAAGAGGATAATTATTGCATGCACCTTTGAAATGTATGCAAAGAGCTTTAAGTCTCAATTGAATTGTTCCTTGACAGGGGATGTAGTTGCCTGAGTCCTTGTTGCCTTGGGATGGCACATTCACTCGTCAGAGTTGAAGATGAATATTTCTGTGATAAGGCACAGTGACTTCCTATAATCTCTCAGTCTTTGTGTTAGCAAAATTACAATGTCAGTTAATAAAATATAGTTGGGCTATTTTAAATACCTTTATTTGTAAATTTAACAAGCTCTTATTAGAAATGCTTTGGTATCAATACAATAAAAATATGTTGGTTTCCCCTCCACTGAATTATATCAAGTAACTGGAAAAGTTAAGCATTTGTTCTCCCCAGCATTTTTTGGAATTTTTTCAAATAATGACTACTGCTTATCCACATGGCATAATATGGCTATAATTATAATTTTTTTGTATCTTAGGGAAAAGAAACAAAATATCCAGAAGAGAAATCTGCAAATGTTTCTTAGTTTCTTCTTCAATGGATGTTTATGTAGATGGTACACCTCTCAGATAACCTTTTTTCCCAGCTTTGCCATTCTCATCCTTAATGCTGTAAAATAAAGAAAAAAATAGAGAGTTATAAAAAGCTTTAATTTTCACTCTAAATGACCGTTTCATAGATTGCAGGAAAGTTTGAAACATACCTCAGATGATTTTATCCAACAATGTGAGCATTGTTTTAGTAGCATAAAAAGATAGTAGAAATAATAAGCTATGGTTAACTTAGGGAAGAAGCAGGTTCAGAACTAGAAGGAACCTATTTCTACAAATATTAATAAAGCAAACACAGCATAAGTTGAGTAAATACAGGACTAGTGCACATTAACAGTATTAGCCATAGATAAATAGCTATGGGTCAACAACTGTGTTTTGTGCATATTTCTGAGCTATGTTCTACAAAAAGAAAAAGGCATTGATATAAGCCCTAATTCATAATGGTTGGGTTATTTTTTAACTCATCAAATCTAGTTGTCAAAAGGGGCTTCATCCTTAGGTATAGAATGGCAAGAACACATTTTTTAAATAATGAAACAATGTGAACTAGTAATTAGGAGTTGGAGTCATTATGAAATGTCTTTGTCAAGATAGAAGTACTTTCAAATGGCAAATTTATCTTTTTGAGAATATTTCACTCTTAATGATGTATTAGGTATAGAAACCATTTTTAAAATTTGATTTAAAATTCATAACACTGGTATCATGCTCTTAATAGTTAAGACCTGATTATAGCTGCCTCAGTCATGTTCCAAAAGTCAAGAGATGCTTTCAAGGCACCAATCATTGCATTTACGTGTAATATTGCCCAAGCACCAGCTATTTAGCTGTTTGAAAAATTTTGCTTAATAAAAAAAAAGCAAAAAGGAAATCATATTCTCTCATTTCACAGTTATATATTAGTTATGTATTGAAAAATGAAGTGACCCTATTTCTAAGAAGCTCTTTTTCACAAATACGGGAAAGTTTGGGATCCAACACTATAACAAGACCATGGTCAATTATGTTGTCACTATACTTATATGAAATGTTGTCATTTAAATGAAACCAAAGAGCTTTATTTGCCTGGAAACTTTAAGGGAAATGATTATTTTCAGTGGCAAGATCAAGAATATTTCCTTGAATTTAGGACCAGCTGAGATAATTTTCCTTTGCTCTGTAGCCAGGAAGAGGGTCCCAATTGCTGGGAGATGTTAGATGGTGAAACCTGATGATGGGAGTGTACCTCCACATCAAGAAGCAAACTGAAGGCAGAAGGCAAATCTTTATAGTTTTTACTCTGAGTCTTTGGACCATTACCTTTCCTGTACCAAAATAAGAGCAGGGGCAAAGTCCATTTTAAGGGACTTTTTGAAGGTCTCTTTTAAGGCAAGGGCAAAGTCTCCTCCCTACAGCTACTCCTCAACTTAGATTCAGTGAAGCAGGCCTACCCAGTTGCTATAGACCGTCAATGAGTTGTTACAGGACATCCTGGATGTCTGCATCCTCAGCAGTGAGGCAATCCAGTAGCTCACGGTCCCATTTCTTAAGGTAAAAAAAAAAAGAATTCTAGATTGTTAGACTCTGCTATTTCTTTCTTTAGGCTTATGGTAAGTGAGTTCCAAGTAGCTGTGTGGGAACAGGCAATGAGAAAGCCCCTTGGTATAGCAGCTAAAAAAACCTGACTTATCACCTCTCTTTTTCCTTTTCCTTTCTATTCTTCTCTGATCTCTATTTCCTCTCCCTATGGCAATCCAGACACAGTTTTGATTGTTTTTAGCTTGACAGAAGAGAGCTTGCTTCCTTACTTTCAGTATCCCTTGGCTTCTAATGGTTGCCACAGGTTGGCAATTCTGGCACCAGTAGCTTGTGAATCCCCTGGAGCTGAGGTTCTCTACCTATTTATTCTGAAATACCACTGACATCTATAAGAGGGGAGAACAGAGCTAGAAGTACAAAAGTAGGTAGGGGAGGATTACCAAAGGGAGCCAATTGTTCAGTTGGTGGGGATAGTAATAAAGTCCCAGTAAAACATTACATGGCCACTCATTGGTGGATGTATTTGGCATTGAACCAGATATTTTAAACATGACCCTGTTATACTTACTTTAGCAAATGGATGTAACTTTGCCTAAATTTTCTTGTCATATCTCATCCTGTTCAAAGTTTTAACTAAATCTGGTCTTTAGGATCCCCAGGTTCCACTTTTCTCCATCTTTCTTTCTCCTTCATGCTCTTTTCCAAGTTAAAAATTGCTCTTAGATAAGACTTTGATAATAACATTTGCACAAATGGAAAGAGACTTATAGTTCTTAACTATTACTGTGCCTACTAGGAATGTTTATATTTAGTAGGGTATCTATACCATAAATGAAGGAATTGAATTAAATGGTAGATTTCCAAGAGTCAATATGCATTTTGGGGGAAGGGGGATAGAGAGAAGCTTAACCTACTTGGTGCTTGTGAAATTAAAATGCATGGGTGGCTATAAATTCTATGTATATGGATGACCCTGAGGTCAATATGATATGCTTATTTTTGACACACATTTAAAAATATCAGTTCTGTAATCCACATGCTGAATTGGAAAACAAGAATGTAAAACAGTATTATGATAGAAAGCAAGGAATTTGGAGGATTCTGTTTATAAGATGCTTTGATTGATAGAACATAACTTTGTATTGTTACTTTGTCTGGAAAAGTCTTCCTGTTTTCATTATTTTAGCTCAATGGCATGATTAGTGTTGTCTGGAAACATTAGTCACTTCCTATATTTTTCTCTGTGGTAAATGTGTTGATACGAGTAGGGGAGAAGGAATAAGGGTGTTCAGGAGGAGTTGGCTAACATCCAAGTTAAAAAATAGGAGGTTTTATAGTGGGTAATGTCACTGCTCTTGACCATAAAGGGTGTGTTCCTCTTTTCTAAGTTTTCTATGTTGTTCTTTAAAAAATGGATTTAAGATGCAAAATGAGATCAATAAACAAAGCTCATTCTCAAAACAGAGGAACTTTTAGTAAGTTTCTTTTGTGGGGACACACCATTAAACTCTGATTTAGGTAGATAATGTAAGTGTACAGTTACTAATAGGTTAGAAATTCTTCAGATAATCAAATTTACAGTTGGTATGCCTAATTGAACTACTTAATAAAAAGGGAAGAGGTCCATTTTATTGTATCACTGGCAACCTAAGACTAGGTTGCTGGGTTACAGAGGAAAAATCCTTCCTGAATTGTGCTGCCAATTAGTTCCTACCACAGTTCTACAAGATTATCAGGTTCTTTGATTGCTGGATAAGCTGGGACTTAATAGTTACTGCTTTTTAATGAGAATTCTCTCATTAGAACATTTAAAATTACTATCCCTTTCACAGATCCAGTACTTATGTCTGGATAATTTATGTCTTTAGGAATTGTAAGTACAGCTATTATAATTAGTTTGATCATATTTTTATTTATTGTTCATAAATAAGTAGAATACAATATTCAAGTGATAATAAAGAATCTAAAATTGATGAGCTATCACTTTTGTAGAAAAAGTGTTATTTTCTATTCAATACTAAAAAAGCTAGATAGCTATAAAACTTTAAGGGAATGAGAATGTATGGAATGCAAATATTTAGAAAATAAAAAAATAAAATGTCTAAGTTAGGGAAGATTATGTGACATAAATATTATAATGTAGAATAAACTGATACCTTTTGTAAAATGTAGAAAAATGAAGGACATAAAGTTAATAAAATTATAAAAGTGTAGAGAAACAAGATATAGCAAAGTAATAAAATATCACACTAAAAATAAAATTTGTTTTGTGTTTTTTTCTTGCAAAATTAAGGCAATTTGTTAACTTAAGTAGGAAATCTAAACCACAAAGAGGCACAAAAAAAGGGCTGGCTTCATTTCTTCTGGGAAAAGATCTAATATTGATGACAATGTGATAGTGATTCAAACACATCCATACACAGTACCATACCATGGCAGAAGATGAATTTCAAGTTACTAAGGTCAATCAATGCAATGCCTAAATAAGGCAACAAATTTTTGTTTCACTTTCTCTTTTGAAGTGACTTAATCACTTCGCTTATGATAATAATAACTCGTATCAACATTGATAAAAAAATCTTAGCATTAGTTAGTCTATGAAGCGTCAGAAAAAGCTGAGAGCAAAAAGGCTTGGTAACAACGCAAAGAGAAGATTGTCACATGACTAAACAGCAGTGACAAGCCTTGTCATGTCTGTTACCTGTTAAGGATGGATCCTCAGTCCCATCGCCTGCTATCTGAACGTCCAGTGGAGAATGGTGGATGGGGCTCCCTAAGCTTTCTTCTTGTTCCTTCAGGGATATGGAGTTTTTATGGGGAGATTTATGGTTTGTGTTTTCATGGGGATTGACTTCTGCTCTCTTTCTTGGGAGCGGTGTTGGCTTGGCAGGCTGGAAAACCTGACTGTGGGGAGCTATGGGATGGTAGGCTGGTTTCTCAGCTTCCCCTTCACCCTCCTCCTCGTCGTCAATCACAACCAGCTCAGCATGGATGATCCCATCATACCCAGTCAGAAGCTTCTTTTCTTCCTCATTGTCTTCTGCCTGCTGATACCCCATGAATATCATTGTCACGGGCTCTTTCTCATCCAGGTCAGAAGGCAGGGAATGAACAATATTATATCTAATGTCTTTCTCATCCTCCTGGCAAGGGGGTGAAGAACTCTGGCGTTCTGACTTCTCAACTAGTGCTCTGCTGGGACTCAGTCCTGACTTTGGAGAGGGAGTATATTTGTCCTGCATTACATTTGGTTCTTCCCAAGGAGTCATCAGCCTCTTTTGTTGGATGTGGGGCATCTCCTCTGCTTGCTGAATCATTGATCGGGGATGAGGTATCGGCCGAGCTGGGCTGATGTGATTGACATTGTTACCTCTCTCCTCTGCAAGTCCATTGTCCATGTTGTGTATGGATCCATTCACATCGTTACCCAGTCCATTAGCTTTAATTTTTACCCTTTCTTGAAAGTTTGGTCCAGGAGTTACCTTCTCTCTCTGTGGAGTTGTAGGTCTGCAAAATGGATTGGCATATACAGGTTCGTGGTACTCTGTTGGGGATTTAGAATTTCTCTCTGAAGCCTGTCTTAAAAGTTCCTCCACTTCAACTGGTGCCAGGCCATCGGTGCCATTGTATGCTGCACTGTGATTAGAGCTTACTGCATAGACTGACTTTTGCCCGTCATCATAAACTTTTATCCCTGTACCTTTAAAGTCATCTGATGGGAGAGGTATTGAAGACAGGACTGTACTTTCTCCGGTCTTCAAATCTTTTTCAACTTTGATTTCCATGGCATACAAAGCTGTTGAGAGACAAATTTGATCTCCGATTTAGTCAGTTTTTCCTGTTGCAAAGTAACTTGCTTTCATAGTGTTTATGTCCAGTATACCTGTTGACATTCTTTTATGAGAAATCTTTTTAAAATTTCTGATTTATTCATTAAATATATAAAGACTAAAACTTTAATGACATGGGATTTTGTGCAAGGATGTATGAAATTACTAAAAAATGGGAAAGACTGAAGAAGGGAAGCTGATTGTTCCAAATGGTAAGGATTTTCACTAGGAGACCAAAAGATGTTCCCTTTCTAATGAGAAAATCTGACACAACAGATTTACATTCTTTTATATTGCTCAGTAGGAAGAATCAGAGTTTTCTTTTTAATAAGGAAGAATATGTTACTCTGTGCATTACTGTTGGTAAAGGCTGAGCAAGGTATATTTTATGCTACACCCTTGCTGCACAGCCCTGCAATGTGTTGAAATTAGAGAGGTGTGTTCTAAAGTTTTCATAGCTAAGAGGTGGTTAAATATTGAACCGGTGTTGAAGAGGGAGGAAGAAGGCTAGAATCACATGCTTCTCATTTTGCCTTATGTTTCTTTTCATTTTCACTCCCACTTTTAAGAAGAAGGGCTAAAAATAGAGCAGTATCAGCTGTATTAAAACAACGGAACGGAAATGGTTGATTTGGGGGAAGCTGAAATCTGTTTCATGGCCCTGGCATGATCTCGATGCATGTATGCATGCTCAGTCACTCAGTTGTGCTGACTTTCAGTGACTCCATGGACCGTAGCCCACCAGGCTCCTTTTCCATGGGATTATCCAGGCAAGATTACTAGAGCGGGTTGCCATTTCCTCCTTCAGGGAAGATCCTAATGGCCAGGATCGTGACTGGCAGAGTAAAGCTAACGGGATCCTGGGCAGCATAACAATGTGGCACTGACTGTTTTTGTGTCCCCCATCTTCCTCTTTGGGGACATCTTGCATTTCATCTTTCCCTCACAGCCCGGTGGTTCTTGGCCTTCCCTGGCTACCCAACTAAAATTGTAATACACTCACCCACATGTGCCCTTTCCACCTTCTCTGCATTAGTCTTCCCTTTAGCATTTTTGCTTCCTAATATATTTCATTTATTTACCTAATTTTTAATCTATTGTCTCCCTTAGAATGTCAGCTTTTATTCTCCCTTAGAATGAGGGCAGAGATTTTTGCTGTTTTATTCACTACTGTGTTCCTAGTGTGAAAACTGAGCTTGGCATTGAGCTTGGCATTGAGTATTTGTTGAATGAATGAATGATTGCTCCCTGAAGGTAAAGCATCACTTCTCTTTCACTCTAAAATTCAAAGGTTCCCTCTCTGCCCCTATACAAGCCTTAATTTTCCCTAGGCCATTGACATTAGTTTCATGCAACCATTCTCACATAGGGGCAAATGCCTGACCTCAGGGAGAATACTTTTGTTCATTCATTTAATCTTATTCTAATGTCTACTACACAGAATATGTTGGGAGAGATATTTTTGAGCAAGGGAGCTTTGTTTCAAGAGCTTCTTGTCTCCTTTAGGTCTTTATCTTCCCTGTCCTTACCTAGTTTGCTGAGGAATAAAATGCATGAAAGAAATACTGTAACCCCATTGTTGCTACTTATACAAGTGACTTACCTCATGGAACTTTGTAAAATGGACCAGTACTTAACCTGGAAGGATAGGATGTTACAGCAAGTTGCTAATATATGATATTGTAAAATATGAATTTGAGAACCTACCACTGAAGACAAAGTTTTCATATACCTTTTCTATTTTGTTCGTCATCTTCTATTCCTTCATTTCTTTCCTTCCTTAACCTGGAAGGTATGTAGGATTTTGGAAGGTTGGGGATATTAGCATAGATGTCTTCAACTGACTCTGTAAAATTCATATTAATTCAAAATACATTTAGAATATACTTACAGTAGAGAAAAATTTCAGCAGGCTAATCAAAAAATATCTTAGCTCGACATAACATAGACTGCTCAAGACATACCTCCTGATGTTTCTTCCTTTTCCACCTTCACAGACTATAAGAGAAAAGAATTCTCCATGATTAATACAGTTTAAAAATAAATTCTAAATGTGAATATACTTTGAAGAATTATATACTATTTGTGGAATCATTTTGGGAGGGAGTCATAATTTTCAAATCGGCTAATGCTCACCCTTATTATGTCTTCTGTTGTCCTCTCAACTGATTTCAGTTTCTTTAAAATTGCTTCTTCATTGGTTGAGATTTGCAGTTCAGCCTTTTCAAGATCTTGGATCTCTTTCTCAAGTCTGAACAAAGATATATGTTATATTGTTTAAAACAATACAAATACAGAGCCCTCAACGATACAGTTCCCATATACCAGCTTTACTTGGAATACTGCATGTAAGTATCCAGATACCATATAAGAACTTAGCATCACACCAAACATTACAGTAAGTACATAGAAGATACCCAATACCTGACTTTGACTTACTTTTCAAGTTGTGTGTTTTTGACAAGGCGGATTCTCAGGTAAAATATTTGACCCTTGGTCCCATTTTCTTCATTACAACTACTAATGTTACTTCCAAATGAAATTGAGAGATTTCTCTTACAAAGAGGCATAAGTTTAAAGTTGGACCAAAAGAAATGGTCCATCTGTCATTAATACTGTAGATTGCCAATTTTTCTTACCCAAGTTTTCATAGAAATTACTTGGAGAAATATTGTAATTTTATTTTCTAGCCAAGCAATACTTTATAATATAATTATTATATTTGACTTAAAAATCATAACTATTTAACTCTTAAAACCCCTGCATATCCCAACACTGAAAATGACACTTCATTTTAATTTTAGTTTTCTAAAAGTTGCCATATTATAGTGAGTAGTGTTCTATTACAGTGAGTGAAGAGGTGAGAAATGGACAAAATCTAGTACAGTGGCCTCAGTTGCTGTTGTTTATAGAGGCTACGTTTCCTAGATTAAAAAAAAAAATATCACATGGTCTAACAAAGTGTAAGGGAACTCATAGGAACAGAAACAGACATTTGAAATTGGATTGTCACATCCTGAGCTGGTATCTTGACTAGTTTAGAGCTGCGTGTCAGATTCAAGTTAATTCCAGGGTGTGGCATCATGACCTCTATCCTGAATAAAAGCACACTACCACTGGCATTCACAAAGTTAGAAAAGCTGACCCTTGGCATCCATGAAACACACATAATTTCTCAGGCAAATACTCTGAGCTCTGAAATCAGCTGCCTCAATGGATGGCTGCTTAGACATAGCAGCTAGTTCAGGAGATGACAGCTGTGGGTATTAGTGTCAGCTGAGATAATTGTCAGTTTTCTTGACTTCTTTCTTTAAGATGATCATGCATCTGGCAGCTCAAAATCCCTGTGCTATTGTCACACCAATAAAAGTCCAAGATATGGTCAAGCAGATCATTCTACTTATTGCTTTCATTTCAAAGTTCTGACTTGCCTCTGCCTATAACTGTTGGTAGTTGGCTGTTTATAGCTGAGGTGCTCTTGCACATCATAAAACTCCAAGTAAAATGCAGTACTTCTGGTTTCTTAGAAGTTAGTAATGTGTGATGTCAATCTCTTAAAATCCCTCCATATCCACAGTACTACAGTTGCCCTTCGGTAGAGTTGTGGGGCTATATGTTGGTTGGTAGAATGGAAAGTTGAATACTAAAAGGGGTAGATCTGGACTGTTCTGTTTCTGCTACTCACTACTTGTAAAAGCCAATTCTTTAAACTTTCCTGAAACTCAGTTTTGTAATAGATAAAATGAGGATGTAGTATACACCTTACTTGATGCAGAAACTTGGTAAAGCTAAGAACAGGTGATGACTTTGAAAGCACATTAAACATAGTTGACGGACTTCCCTGATGGTCCAGTGGCTAAGACTCTGTGCTCCAGTCTGGAGTTCAATTCCTGCTCAGGGAACTATATCCTGCGTGCCGCAACTAAAGCTCTGGCATGCCATAATAAAGATGGAAGATCCCGCATGTCGCAGTGAACTCCCACAGGCAAATAAATATTCAAAAGTAAATATAATTGATATCAGATGTAAATGTTATTTTGGTGTAATTATCAAAGGTTTTCTGCAATACATCATGTCTCTCTTCCATTGTGTTATTCTGCAGGTTCCTTTACCTGATAGCATGTTCAGTTCAGTTCAGTTCAGTCGCTCAGATAGCATGTTAGAGATAATCTAAGGGGGAGCCTTTGGGTAGAAAACAAGAAGGCTCAAGTCATTGCTGCATAAAGCTCTCAGGATCCAGCTGTGGAATCAAGTGGACCTGGGCTTGAATCCTGGTTCATCTATCAAGTTCCTGGGTGACCCTGGACAAATCACAAGACCTCACTAAGGCTCATTGTTTTCATTCATTTAAAAATGTTTATTTAGCATTTACTTTGTACCAGGCACTATCCTGCATGCTGAAATGTAATGGTGAACACAGCAGTTCCTGCCCTCCAGGACTACATTCTAGTGGATAGTGTATGAATACAGGAGCTGGCAACCTTTTCCTATAAAGGCCAGATAGTAAATACTTTAGGTTTTGCAGGCCACATATGGTTTATGTTGCTTATTCATCTTTATTTTTTTTAATTTTTACAATATTTTAATAGTGTAAAAACCATTTCTAGCTCATGGCTATACAAAAAGTTGGCCATGGCTAAATTTGCCAACTCATTAAAATATATATATGTATGGTCCAGGATCACATCTAGCCCTGAACTTTATACACACACACCCCCCCCTCATATATTTACTTATAAATACACATATACACATATATATACATAATAAACAAATGTGTATATATACATACATACATTTATTTATAAAGACAAATATTTCCTTGAAAAAAGAAGCTAAGGGAAGAAGAATAGAGGAGACAGAGGGTGCCTAGGAAGGGTGTTCTATTTTAGATAGTGTGGTGATGGAGAATCTCTGACAAGGTGTCATTTGAGCAGAGACATAAAGGAAATGAGGGAGAGACACACAGGAGTGTTAAGGGGAGTGTACTTCACAGGGAGGAAAAATAACTTCAAAACTTGAAATAATAGCTGAGGGATTAAGGAGGCAAATGATGAGAAATGAAATCAGAAATGGGGTGGCCGCCAGATCATACAGGGCCTTCTGCATGGTAATGCCTTTGGGAATTCTGAGAAGAGGAAAAACCTGCCAGGACTTGAAATTTAAACAATTACATTGGCTGCTGTGTGGAGAATAAACGGGAACAAGCAAACACGGAGGTCTCAGTTGTAATAATTCAGATAAAGATGGCTTAATTCAGGGTCCTTGCTGGTTGACGAGTGAAAAGTAATTGGATTCTGGAAATATTTCAAAGAAAGAAACGCCAGGATATGTTGATAGATTACATGTGAGATGTGAAAAAAGAGAAATGTCCAGAGTGATTTGAATGTTTGTGATCTAAACAATTAGAAAACTGTGAATGCAAGTAGTCAAATAGTAATCTGGGAAGGAGAAGGAAGGAGATTGGTGGGGGATGTGTTAAATTTGAGACAGTCAAATGGTGACATGGAGAAGACAGATTTAAAAGTTGGGAGCTTAACTAAGCCTGGGTTTGAAGATATAAATTTAGGAGTTGGTATTTATAGCTATAGGAGTGGATAAAATTTTCTGGAAAGTCAGGGATTCTAAAGACTGAATCCTGGGGCAATTAAACATTTAGCAATCTGGGCAAAGTACTTCGTAGGGTTTGTGTGTGTGTGTGTTAGTCACTAAGTCGTGTCCGACTCTTTGTGACCCCATGGACTGTAGCCTACCAGACTCTTCTGTCCATGGGGTTCTCTGGGCAAGAATATTAGAGTGGGTTGCCATGTCTTTTTCTAGGGGATCTTCCCAACCCAGGGATTGAACCTGGATCTCCTGCAGTGCAGGCAGATCTGTAGGGTTTAATAAGGAATAAAAGAAATAGTGAACACTTGGCTAATGCTGGTTTTCTCCTGTCTCTGTTCCTTTCTATTCCTGGGGTACAGAGATAGAGCTCTTGGTCTGCCTGTGCAGTTCCATCTCAGGGAAGTATGGAATGCACTGGTGTTTGTAGTTGCTTTCCTCTGTAAAGAGGCCCATGGATAATGTAATGTCAGGTAGTACTCATGAATATCTTTAGATTAATACGGTAAGAATATGAGGTTGAAAGCCTGTCAGCATCATCAGAATAGCTGCTAATGAATGTTTCTGGAGGTTTTCAAGTCTTTGGTAAAAACTGCTTTAATATGAGGCTGCTGTCAAATGACACATCATGATGCATGCGTGAAAACAAAGTAGATGCAAACACACACACTTTTCTCTCCTTTATCACTTAGTTACAACCAACTCTCTGTAAAATAGAATAATAAGGAAGCACCTTGGTGCTAATTACTTGGAATTGCAAAATTCTGTAGATGCTTACTTTTACAGAAAATTTCTTAAAATTCTCATTTTAATATTTTATTTTGATATGTTGATGTGATACTTCTGTATATTATTTGTGGACAACATAAATATAATTAAGGGATAAATGTTAGAGTTTTTTTTTTTTTTCTTTTGAAAAAGCTTTCTAGAAGATTAGAATGTCAGTGGGAGTAATGGGAGGCCCAGGGTAGGGAATTGGTGTCTCTCCCATGGTTCTTCTCACAAGAGCAGAGCTCTGAGGGGCAGGTGCTACAGTAGCCCAGCAGTAGAAGAGGAGGTCTCACAAGCGCTATAGCAGATAATGGATCAAGCTCTTGAGGAATGAGGATTTTAAAGGAATATATAAATTACCACTGGTAGGTAGGTGCTATTTTGTAAAGCCAGTACAGTGGGTCTCAACTGAGGGCGATTTCTTCCCTGAGGTCATTTGGCAATGTCTGGAGATATTTTTGGTTCTAACAACTTAAGAAGTGCTACTGGCATCCAGTGAGTAGAGGCTGGGGATGCTGCTGAACATCTTATAATGCAGGGCATAGGCCCCACAACAGGACTTATCTCATTCCGATTGTCAGTAGTGTTGAGGTAGACAAGCCTGCGACACCTAATACACTGCCTAGTCTAGTATAGGCACTTGACACATGCTTTATAACGGATGTTTAAGTATTTGTCTTTGGGATATTTTTACTTTTTCCTCATTATTTTTCTCTTCCACTTAGCCATAACATAGGATCCAAATTTATTACTTGTTGAAAAGAATTTGATCATCCTATTTTTATTTAAAATTATTAATTGGGTTAACTTGCTTTTCAAGTCTCTTTCTGTCTATATATATAAATCAGTCTGTGTGTGTGCTCAGTCGTGTCTGACTTTTTGCAGCCCCACAGACTGTAGCCTGCCAGGCTCCTCTGCCCTCTAGGCTGCTCTGTCCATGGAATTTTCCAGGCAAGAATACTGGAGTGGGTTGGCATTTCCTACTCCATATATATATATAAAAATTTATGTACATGTAAATATATATTTATTTATTTCCTGACTCAGTGACTATTCATAATTAAGTGGATACTTAACTCTGATTTGAAGCTCCAAAAATGCAGGGCTTACATTAGGGCCTCATATCTAATACTTTTCCAAAGATTTTGGTGGAGAGAAAATTTAACAAGTATAAGTGAAGAAGTGGAGTAATATATATGTCTATATCTGTATGTGTGTATAGTACATTTGTATATGCACATTTATGTGTACATCTATTTTTTATGTGTGCATAATATTTTAGTTTTACATGTAAATATAAATCTATGGTGTATACACATGTATATGTAAAACTAATTTTTTTTTAACTTGGAAAGCTTTGGGTAGATCACAGGGGATAATTCTCTAACCTTCACTTGCTTTTCTTTCAGCTGATGGGCTAGAATTTCCATAAGTGCCTGCCATTCCCATGTTTAGAAGGTATTACTTTTCTCAATGGGAACTGAGTTCCTAGAAATGCTGATTCAGTTTGGTGAGAAACAGGCAGCAGAAAAAGAGAAATGTCCTTCCTGGTGCCTCCTGGGCTGTTAGGTGGGGCCTGATGGATGAGTTAGTACCTTTCTCCCTCAGTTTCTGAGAGATGTTAAGCAGGTATCACATGCCAGTTTAGATAAGCAAACTACCCGAAAAAGGATTTGTAATGCTTTCCATTATTGGAATTTTTCCTCTCCTTATTTGTTGGAGAAAAATAGGGTTATTTTCAAGAGCTCCCTAGGTGAAAGCAGGTAGCTTTCATTTCATGCACTGTTCTAGTAATAACTTCCCTTAATCATCGTGAGATAATGTCCCCAATCCAATTCCAATGTGCAATTTTTTTGTCTTAGAAAAAGGACAGCACAGAAATGCTAGATGCACCAAGAAAGGGTTATTTCAGAGGGCAATTTTTTCTGCTGCTGAGGAGTCCATTTATCTCTTTCAGTTTTTGGTGGCATTAGCAAGGACTAACAACCACTCCAGTACTCTTGCCTGGAAAATCCCATGGATGGAGGAGTCTGGTAGGCTGCAGTACATGGGGTTGCTAAGAGTTGGACACAACTGAGCGACTTCACTTTCACTTTTCACTTTGATGCATTGGAGAAGGAAATGCAACCCACTTCAGTGTTCTTGCCTGGAGAATCCCAGGGAAGGGGGAGCCTGGTAGGCTGCTGTCTATGGGGTCACACAGAGTCGGACACGACTGAAGCGACTTAGCAGCAGCAGCAACAACCTGATAGAGTTTGCTATTAGGGGCCAAAGGAGAATTCAGAGAAAAAAAAATTTTAAGAATCTATGCCCTACCTTACAGCACTTCACTTGTTAGCAATTATAATAACATTTAATATGTATTGAGTATTTACACTTTACTAGGCACTGGCCTACTTAGTCCTCATAACAGCCCCCATGAGTCCTGTTATTAGTTCCATTTGACAGATGAGCAAGCTGAGCCTCTAGAAAGGCAACTGATTTTTTTAGACAGCCTGTGGCAGGATGGAATTTGAAATCAAGTCTCTGCCAATAGAGCCTGAGCTCTTAACTCCTTGCTAATTAGCCACTGTGGGAACAAAACTTTTTTAAAAATGGATTCTTATGAACTTACAAACAACATTCATTTGCTAATCAGTATGAAAGGATTTTTTACTTTCCATAATAATAAAGTGAGGATTGAAATGCTAGCTGGAGTCTACCAACATGTAACAATGTTGACTCATTAACTCTAAAGGTAATATTTCTTTCCTGATCTTCATTAGAATGATTTTGCTGTGCTGAGAATGTCTCTGCTTAATGGTCCAGTCAGTATGACCAGGATTAAAGTCCAGGCTTCATCATTTTTCTCTTTGGTTGCTTGAGTTTGGTTTTTGGTAGGAGTGCTTAGAATATACTTTTTCAAAGAGTCTGAGGTTTCATAAACTAGTGCTACTTTATAGAGACACTTTATTTGCTTGGTCATAAGATTATTGTTCAAAGTAATGGAAGCTTTAGCTCTTAAATATAAAACTGGTTATGCAATTTGATTATAATACCACAGTTTGAATGTAATCACCAATGCTACATTTGAAATTAAATTTATGACTGGTTTTAGCTATTTACTTTGAAAGGACTGAGGAATTACCTGTGTCTTGGTATCACAAGCTCTATTATTAAAGGTAGGACTATGCCCAAAGAGAGGTCCCAACTGACACTTCTCTGGGACGGCCTGAGCCAGCAGGTCTTAGATCAGGCCAGGCCACTACTGATGTACCTCTGAGAATAGTTGGTAGAGGTGCTAGGACCACCTCTCCAACCCCACCCCAAGCTGGATAAGGAAGAATCCAGTTTCTTTTGGGGCTCACAGGCTCTCAGAGAAGTTTGCCTCCAACAAGGTATTGAATTCAGTGAGGAATGGTGAGCAATTTTACCCATTGACTCTTCCCCCATAGGTTCTTTCCTTTCCTCCGCACTGAATCTTGGGAGAACAGGAGGTGGCTGCTGGTTTATCTATGCTTTGGAGTTTTTTGTGTGTGAAAGTCCACTTTTTCTCTTCCAGCCCTACTCATGGAAATAGAAAGTGAGCTCTTACCAAAACTAACACACTTGGCTTAAATATTAAACCCCTTCAAGCTTCAGTTTCTTCATTTGGGGAATAATAATAGTGGTCATGTATGGACTATGAAGAAGGCTGAGCGCCGAAGAATTGATGCTTTCGAACTGTGGTGTTGGAGAAGACTCTTGAAAGTCCCTTGGACTGCAAGGAGATCCAACCAGTCCATTCTGAAGGAGATCAGCCCTGGGATTTCTTTGGAAGGAATGATGCTAAAGCTGAAACTCCAGTACTTTGGCCACCTCATGTGAAGAGTTGACTCGTTGGAAAAGGCTCTGATGCTGGGAGGGATTGGGGGCAGGAGGAGAAAGGGATGACAGAGTATGAGATGGCTGGATGGCATCACTGACTCGATGGATGTGAGTCTGAGTGAACTCCGGGAGTTGGTGATGGACAGGGAGGCCTGGCGAGCCGTTGTTCATGGGGTTGCAAAGAGTCGGACATGACTGAGTGACTGAACTGAACTGAATAGTATTCACAAAGGGTTGTCTTCAGGAGGTAAATGAGATAATGTTTGTAAGTTTTTAGCACAGGGCTTGGCATAGAGAAATTCATCCATAGGGCCTCCCAGATGGTGCTTGTGGTAAAGAACCTGCCTGCCAATGCAGGAGATGCAAAAGATGCAGGATTGATCCCTGGGTGGGGAAGAGCCCCTGGAAGAAGGCATGGCAACCTACTTCAGAATTCTTGTCTGGAGGATCCCACAGACAGAAGAGCCAGGCGGGAAATGGTCCATAGGTTCTCGAAGACTCAGACATGACTGAAGTGACTTAGCAACAGCAGCAGCAGCAGCATAGGTTTGACATAGAGGAATTCCTCAATAAGGGTTAGTTACCCCTCTCTCCTCCTCAGTTTTCTAAGAAGAGGAGGGCCATCTCTGACAAATCTAGTGAAGAAGAAAATCTACAAGGTCCATTTTTAGATTTGATCTTCAACCTTAATATCAATGATTTTAGAGCAAGCATTGTGCTACTATAGCTTCAGGGACATATCCATTCTTGAAAATACGGTTCTAGTCAGAAAACAATAACAGTGCTCCAGCATTATTAGAATATTCATGATATTTATGGGAATAGTGTCTGTTTAATAAATGATGTCTAATTTATGAAAGAATGTGCTAGTCTGCCTTGACAACCTGCTGATTCCGTACCCTCACCCCAAGTCCATTCCTTCTGTTCTTTTTAGTAATAGAACTCCCTGAGTTTTATTTGTCTTTCTGCTGCCCTGCTGCAGATTATATTTCCCATTCTTTGCATTTAAATGATATCATGTGACTAAATTCTGGCCAATAAGATACTAGCAGGAGTGACCTCTGCAATTTTCAGGTCATATCCTTAAAATAGAGCTGTTTGCCCTCCATTTATCTTCCCCTTCCTAAGCTGAAATGCAGACGTAGTGAGGTCAGCTTCCTTTGATCTTGACCAAGGGCATCTCTTAGAGGGTAGCAAAGCAACAAGACAGAAAGAAACAGGGTTTCTTGATCATGTTACATAACGTTGCTGCTCCCTTCCCTTGAATTTCTCCCAGCTAGGATAGGTATGTGTAGGAGGAAAATGAACCTTTCTAATATTGTTTAAGCCACTGTTCTTCTAGAGTCTTTTAAGGCAATAAAACCAGTATGCAAATTATTACATGACCTTATGGAGGATGAATCTTGATGTGACAAATTTTATGAACTTTTTTCATAACTTTTTTGTTGATTTGCAGAATTAGTCATTAGCATATTACACTTTAGGTAGTTCACCAGTGAAAATAGAAAATAAATCAGTTTTTGCTCCTAGTAGTAAAGAATTTACGTGTTTCTAAATGACACATCAAATCTGACGTGGTTTGTGTTGGCAATAACTAGTTAATACTGAAAGGCTAAGGTTTGCAATGAAAAAAGGAAATCTTATTTTATTTTATCTTTTAGTCATAACTGATCTAAAAATAGCTCAAATTGCAATGGATACGGTTGAGTATATACAGCTGATGACTTCAGTCAGATATTCTTGACTATAGTATGTTGATCACATGTCATGGGCAGCTACATTGTTATAATGGGTCAGAGATTATAGATATTTTATCTTTATAGATAATGTGGCCAATGAGAATGTCAAGCTGTATTTTCTCAATAAAATTAAAGGTATGTAATCCAGATGAATATAGGCTGTTTAATTTTTAAAGTTGAGGTCCAATAAATTTCGTCAAATATTTAACAAACTTTTAAATGTCAGGCATATTTTATTCACCAAGCTGAAACAAAAATAAATCGAAAAAGGTGGAGATTATCCCTCTGCATGGACATAGGAGAAGAATTGCCTTACAATCAGCCCCTGCTGAAGAGCATGGGTATAATAAGAAAGCTCTAACCCACCAGTGCAAATAATCACATGCCATGGGTAAGTCTGCCAGAGAATTAAAGGGCATTTGGCATACAGCAAACACTGTTTTCCCCAAGCCAGATCTACTGCCTCTAATCCTGAGCACTGAAGAACAGGACGAGCAAATACAGCACAGTAGCTTCAAGATAACTCCAAGCGGAGAGCGGGCCTGGCAGTGACATTGAAACAAGTGTCAGTTTGCTCTGATAATTGGGAACAGAGTAGATATTTAGAAAAACTGAATAATTCATACTTACATGGGGGCAGCTTTTGCATGGGTGAATATCATCTCCCAATATAGCTCTATAAATGTTAACAATTATCTTATGGGCAGAAAATACTCCCATGATTTGAAACTGCCTGCTGGGCAGGTAATGTCAAAAGAGAATGACTTAGCAGAAAAGCAAACCCTCTTACTCAGAATATATTGTAAATTAAGGGTTGCATGTGCCATGAAAAATAAGACACCAAACTGGTTTTCAGAGAATCAGGTGCTTTTATGTCCAAGTTACAAATGTAATTTTCAAATGAACGCGAATAAACCCACACCCTGGAGGTTGGTGTGATACAGCAAATTGGTTACTTTTGAGCTTCTCAAATGTTCTGCCAGACAG
This sequence comes from Bison bison bison, assembly GCF_000754665.1. Classification (NCBI taxonomy): domain Eukaryota; kingdom Metazoa; phylum Chordata; class Mammalia; order Artiodactyla; family Bovidae; genus Bison; species Bison bison. Next base: position 20,935,110 of record NW_011495072.1, read on the forward strand.
AAGCAGGGTGTGTGGTTTTAATTAGAGCCTGGAGAGAACCTTGCAGGACATGCCAAACACTTATTAAGAGCTGAATAACTGTAATAATAATTCAAATTGACCTCTACATAGGTGGCATGAATTTCCTGAGTGACCTTCAAATACTGTTGTAGCTAGGTCATGGGAAGTTAACTGCAGATACACTTATCCATGATTTTGGAAAGTTTTTTTCCTTAAAAAAATAAGTCATAAGGGAAAAATATTTTAGTAAATATGCTACTTGTTTATTATAAAATAACAAAACATATTCAATGATATATACAGCCAGTGACTGTCTCCATTCAGAAATAATTACTGGCTTTGTGTCTTGTAGCCCTTAACATTTATCTCTAAAAGTATTATAGAGAAGGCACTGTATTTTTCACTTCTACTCACTTCATTTTTACTTTGCTCCTAGTGTTAATTTTTCATACTTGATGCCAAGAACAGGACTCTTATTATTGGAACACCAAAAATATAAATCCCAACCTCAATATAACACAGAATAACCAACAAAGAGCAGTTAGCCTTGGGTGGTCTAAATGAACTAAGTGACATTTGCTTTATGTCAGACAAAAGAGGCATTGCAAGGGGGTGGTGTGGAAGTTTTCCGAGCTGTAAATTGTCTCTGGGGACTCTCCTGGGGAATGGGGAGGCCTAGGCCCCATGATAACATAGAGCCGCCTTTCTCTCACATGAGCCTCTGCTTCTGAACCTTCTTTCCTCATGCCCACTACCTGGAAGATGGAGAACTGAAACAAATGCCCTTCCCACTTGCTGGATTGTTCAGTTGTTTCTTTGTTCTTTCTTTACTCACATTCATACTTCTATGACATCCCTGATAATAGCCTTAAATTTGTGTCTCAAGTTACTGAATATTATTTTGAATGGGATAATTAATGTCAAAGTTCTTTGAAAAGTTAAAGAATGTAAAGAGAGGTAAACACAAATAAAAATTTGCTTTGAGGAGTTTATGATTCTTGAATTGCTTCTGAAAGAATAAAGACATATGTGGCAGGTTTTTAATAAATGCTCGTTATTTGTTAAATAAGAAATAAACAGCGTGAAACATGATGGACAAGGTCTGGAGTCAGAAAGATCTGTGTGTGACTTCTAGGTCATCTGTTAAAAGGTTCATGGCGTTCTGTGCTTTAGTGAGCTTATGTGTAAAACAAGCCTAATTAGATTTCCCTCAAAGAATTGTCATTCTCAAAATAATGCTTATTATGTAATATGTACTCCATAAAGGATAGTTGTTATTGAATTGCAATTGGGTGATGGGAGCACTCTCAGAGGTGACTCTAATCTGCCTTTCAGCCTACCATTGTTGTGGGGGAGTGTTTATTTTAGGTGAACATTTAAATTCTTATTTCTACTAACATATAAATGAGATTGGCAGGTATGAGCAAAAGAGAATGCTGGGAAGTGAATATAAGAAAATAAAAAGGCACATTAAAAAGGGGGAAAGGTAAGAAGGTGAAATGATGACAAGATGGTAAAACATGCCATCAACAAGGGTCTCAAATCCAAGGACACTACAGCCACATAACTTTGCCCTTAACTCGAGATATGGATTTTTTTTAAATTCAAAGCTTTCCTTTTTAGTTTACTGATGTACAAGTTATTGTCTAATCTTGAGATGGCCTTCTCATATATGTAGTATTTTCAAGTCCATCCATCCATCCGTCATCCATCATTCATTCATTAAGCTATGTATTCATAGATATTCTTACTATGTGCTGGGAGTTGTACTTTTCTGTGGGGGAGATAGATTTTTTACCTCTTTTTTTTTTTTTTTGCTGAAAATTTGGTTAATCGCTCCTTTTGTTAAATTTAAAAAGCTTCTGAGTTAAAAATAATCAGAATATCTGGGAAATTAAAAACAACAACAGATGAACTATTACAAATCTGTAAACCAGTTAGTCAAATATGCGGAATGAAAAACATGCTTGGAATGATTTCAACTGAAATATTTGCCTCAGAATAATTTCTTGAGTGTTTCCAGCCTACAGCAAATTTGAGAAGAAACAAATGGTGGGGAATTTTTTCCTCCCTTTTTGCCATTTTTTTCTCTTTATCTTTGCTCTTATGTTGTCACAGAAGAGCGGCTTGTCTGTCTCCCTGCAATGTGATGTTAGATGTGGCTGGCTGGGTCAGAGCAGGAAGGCAGAGATATTTAGCAGGCAATATATTCCATGTAGCATGTATCACTGTGTTGATGAGACATTCATTTCATTAAGGGGTAACTGGTTTGCAGAGGGAGACAAGAGCATTAGGTAGGGGTTAAATTTGGATAGAAATAATAATGAGCTGCTGCTGCTGCTGCTGCTAAATCACTTCATTGTGTCCGACTCTGTGTGATCCCATAGACGGCAGCCCACCAGGCTCCGCCATCCCTGGGATTCTCCAGGCAAGAACACTGGAGTGGGTTGCCATTTCCTTCTCCAATGCAGGAAAGTGAAAAGTAAAAAGTGAAAGTGAAATTGCTCAGTCGTGTCCAACCCTCAGTGACCCCCTTGGACAGCAGCCTTCCAGGCTCCTCCGTCCATGGGATTTTCCAGGCAAGAGTACTGGAGTGGGAATAATGAGCTAAGCTTTGATAAACCATAACCAGCAACATTTGCACTCATCTCACACACTAGTAAAGTAATGCTCAAAATTCTCCAAGCCAGGCTTCAACAGTACGTGAACTATGAACTCCCAGATGTTCAAGCTGGTTTTAGAAAAGGCAGAGGAACCAGAGATCAAATTGCCAACATCTGCTGGATCATTGAAAAAGCAAGAGTTCCAGAAAAACATCTATTTCTGCTTTATTGACTATGTCAAAGCCTCTGACTGTGTGGACCACAACAAACTGTGGAAAATTCTGAAAGAGACGGAAATACCAGACTACCTGACCTGCCTCTTGAGAAATCTGTATACGGGTCAGGAAGCAACAGTTAGAACTGGACATGGAACAATAGACTGGTTCTAAATCGGGAAAGAAGTATGTCAAGGCTATATATTGTCACCCTGCTTATTTAACTTCTATGCAGAGTACATCATGAGAAACGCTGGGCTGGAAGAAGCACAAGCTGGAATCAAGATCGCCCGGAGAAATATCAATAACCTCAGATGTGCAGATGATACCAGCCTTATGGCAGAAAGTGAAGAAGAACTAACAAGCTTCTTGATGAAAGTGAAAGAGGAGAGTGAAAAAGTTGGCTTAAAGCTCAACATTCAGAAAACTAAGATCATGGCATCTGGTCCCATCACTTCATGGGAAATAGATGGGGAAACAATGGAAACAGTGACAGACTTTATTTTTGGGGGCTCCCAAATCACTGCAAATGGTGACTGCAGCCATGAAATGAAAAGACGCTTGTTCCTTGGAAGAAAAGTTATGACCAACCTAGACAGCATATTCAAAAGCAGAGACATTACTTTGCCATCAAAGGTCCATCTAGTCAAAGTTATGGTTTTTCCAGTAGTCATGTATGGATGTGAGAATTGGACCATAAAGAAAGCAGAGCGCCGAAGAATTGATGCTTTTGAACTGTAGTGTTGGAGAAGACTCTCAAGAGTCCCTTGGACTCCAAGGAGATCCAACCAGTCCATCCTAAAGGGAATCAGTCCTGAATATTCATTGGAAAGACTGATGCTGAGGCTGAAACTCCAATACTTTGGCCACTCCAATACTTTGAGTCAGATGTGAAGAACTGACTCTTTGGAAAAGACCCCAATGCTGGGAGAGGTTGAAGGCAGGAGGAGAAGGGGACGGCAGAGGATGAGATGGTTGGATGGCATCACCGACTCAGTGAACATGAGTTTGAGTAAACTTGGTGAGTTGGTGATGGACAAGGAGGCCTGGCGAGCTGCAATCCATGGGATCGCAAAAAGTCGGACACAACTGAGTGACTGAACTGAACTGAATTGAACCAGTAACAAAGCCATTTAACTTATATACTGCATTAATGCTGGGGTTCCTTTCTGAAACTGAATCTCGCCTGCTATCTTTTGAGTTAACTGAGTAGATTATTGCTTTATATACTGTTGAGCAGAATGCATTTTCTACTATTCTGTCTCCACTTGTGGAAGAATTTTCCTTAAGTGATGTGGGATGCCTATAGCTACTGTAACAGCCTGCTTTCCAGGTTTTCTCATGATATACAATCCCATAGAAATCCAATGCTTCACATGCACCTTCCTATCAGTACTATACATGGAAGGCAGTTTCTACCTCTTTGGAGACAAATGAAAGTGCATTAAGGAAAAGCAGAAGGTCAGAAGAGTACTTTGGAATATCAAAACAAAAATTCTTACTCGGGAACATTTAATCACAAGTAGATAATATTTCTCAAAGGGAATGCGATATATTTGTATCATTTTCCTTGACAGTTAACCTTTTGCATTTTATGCTTATGACATTTCTGTCAGGCACTCTGTGTGCTCCAGTTGAAGTCAGGAGTCTTTGGACACAGTTCAGAAAATAGCTAGTGTCTGGTAGGGAGCTTGGTGCAAGGCAGTTTGGCAGAGGGAGTCATGGAGAACCTCAGGGTAGCTGGATAGCAAAGAAGAACCTGGCAAGTGAATGACATAGTTTCTTTGGACTCTTTTTTAGTGCTTGTGGTATCTTTTGACTGTAAGTATTTTATGGAGGAAAGCAACAGAAGTGACAGAACAGGATTTCTAAGCCACCAATAATCTGTGCACACAGATGTTTGGATGAGAAGTCAGTGCCGGACTTGCACCTCTGCCTACAATCAGGAAGTAAATGGTTCAGTGGTCACCCAAGGGCTCATTTGGGAGGCAAATTGAAACCCGAATTTGAACAAAGTGATTCAGAAGATGTTCAATATAGTTTTTCTCCTGGGAACATTTCCTCCTGAGGTATTAATCAGGGCACCAGGCAGAATGCTGATGAATATTGTTCCAGAGCTGAAGTGTGACTCAGAAACAAAAACCATGGAAACCCACTTAGTTTCTGAAATGTTGCCTCTCTCTGAAAGGAAAAACAAGAGGATAAATGTGAAGACATACTTTACTTAAAGGTTATGTGTGAGTCAGGGAACCTATGAGTGTTTTTAATATGATAAAGAGTCAAAAAATCTCTCTATAAAATGATGCATATACAAGTGAAGTCATAGCATGGATTGGAAATTAAAAATTCTGTGCATGCATACTAAATTGCTTCAGTCATGTCTTACTCTTTGCAACCTTGTGGACTGTAGCCTGCCAGGCTCCTTGTCCATGGGATTCTCCAGGCAGTAATACTGGAGTGGGTTGCTGTGCCCTTCTCCAGGGGATCTTCCTGACCCAGGGATTGAACCCGTGTCTCATTAGGTTTCCTGCATTGGCAGGCGGGCTCTTTACTACTACTAGCGTCACCTGAGAAGCCCCAAAATACTATAGAGAATAGCTTTTACAGGATTTAACTTTTGGAAAATTTCGCTGTTCATCCTGAACACAATTTGTTTTTATGATTAGGACTCTTAATTTGATTTTATATTCTGGCTCTTAAATTTTTAGCTGTATGACATGGGGCAAGCTAGCCTCTATAAATCTCATCTGTTAAATGTTATCTATCTCATAAGATGGTTGGGAGAATTCATGAAATAATATAAATGAAGTGCATAGTCCAGTGCCTAGTCTACAACAAATGTTCCGTAAAAATTATCTGATATTATTAACGTTTTAGTCTTCAAACCATAAAGAAAACCAATCATTTTCCAAATGGAAAGAATCATAGTTGGGGGATAACCTTAGACTACTCAAAGAGAAAGATTCTTTGTCTTAGCATAAAGAAAGGTGTGGGTTGCCATTTCCTTCTCCAGGGGATCTTCCTGACCCAGGGATTGAACCCAAGTCTCCTGCATTGCACTGGGCCACCAGTAAAGTGCAAAGAAATAAGTCTTGGCTGTAAGATGAAAATCTCCAAAGCTCCAGGCACTGTCCTTATTTAAATTATTTTTGATTCCTAGTAAGAAATAGTATCTAATGTTTTTTGCACGCCTACCATGTATCAGGCACTCTTGAAGTTGCTTCACTCATCCCAGCCCTGTGAAGTGGCTTATGATGGTCTGCTATTACAGACAAGGAAAGTGAGGCCCGGAAGGATGAAAGAACATGGCCAGGCTTATGAACTATGGTTGGTAGAACAGGGATTTGAATGTCAAAGACCATGCTCTTTCAGTTGATCTCATGAAACCACGGAAGTAAAAGAAATGCACACTTCATGGGTAGTTTGGCTTGGCTACAGACTCTGAGGTAATAGCAACATTTCTATTTTGATGTTCCTATTAAAATCTTATCCTGTAGCCGAGAGACCTGGCAGATGGCAAATGTTACCCTTAAGCAGGCACCTAAGTTAGTGATAAATCACATCCAGGGATGGAGATACCTCCTCTGCTTAGGGAAAGAAGACGGCTCTGCCTAGTTCAGCCTCATCAGTTGGTTGCCATTCAGAGCTTACAGGAAAATGTACTGTATTTGGCAGTAATAAAAGCTCCTTAAGTACTGTGGGTGGTTGTTTCTGAAAAAGAATGAATTTTAAAACATGCACCTAATTATTTAGCAGCTTTAGAAATATCTGTGAAGAAACTGTTCAGTTACCAGGTAAAGCTGCTTTGGAACATGGTTTCTATAATGCTGGGCAGTAGCGGAGGCTGCTTAATACTGTCAAAGCACAGATAGGTATTTTTTGTCTCTGTATGTTGCCTTAGAACGTTCTGTTCCCTGAAGATTTTAAATAAGATAGACGTGCCTTTATGGGTCACAACGATGTAAATTCTTTACTAGATCTTTGCAAATACATCTTTTAAAGCCTATTCCTTAAACAATGCAGTCTGCTGTGAGGTGTTGTACTGCTTTCCGAGCATTTATTCTTACAGCTCCCTATTAATTTTGCAGCTGGAGAGCATTGAACCCGACTTGTTTTGAGACCCAAATCTATCCTCTACTGGTTCTGTGATCTTAAAGAAGTCCCTTATCCTCTCTGAGCCTATTTCCTCATCTATGATATGGAGGTGTTGATGCTTTCATTCTAGGATTGCTGTGGATATTAAATGACTTAATGGAAGTCCAGGTGCTTTATAAATTGCACAAGGCTATTTAAGAACCAACAATTACTGCTATTATTATTTATACTTGAGGATTAAAATCATCTGGTGATGGGTTAATGACATTCTAAAGATCTAAAATAAAGGCTCGATGAGATGCCAGAAATTGGATAATAAACAGACATTTAATTGGTAATTTAACAAAAGCATTAACTGGGTGCAGAAGAAGGTCCCGAGTGTTGTAAAGGCTTTGTAGAGAAAGGAGAACCAAGGGACATTACGTGCTGCAAAAACTTCCAATAAGATCACGCCTTTTCAGTTCGTAGAGGTTGCTGTGTGCCATTATCTTATAGGCAGCACTGGATGGTTTCTTATTTTGCCACTTCCTAACAGTGTGAGTTCTTTATTCTCTCTTTAAAAAGTGAAGATTATAACACCTGCCTTACAGGGTTATGAGAATTAAATGGGATGATATATGCAAAGGGCCTGGTGCATAATACGACTCGGCAAATACATTTTCCTTCTCATGCCTCTCACTTCTCTCCCTCTTCCTTCTTTTTCTTATTCTTTCCTTCCTTCCTCCCTCTTCTCCCTTCTCTCCACTTCCTTCCTTCCTTATTTGGTCACATAGGAGCTGTAACTAGGCAAGTCACTACCAAAACTACTAGAAGCATATGTGCTTCTCAGAGCATTCAGGCAAGGCCTGAAAGCAATCAGGAGAGTCCTAGTAAATTCTCTGGGATTACTCAGAAGCAGCCAAACTTGTTAATGGAGTTGGAGTATATGTAGCCACTTCAACTATCATCAGATGCAGAGAAAGTTGGTGGTGTTCAGTATGTGGAAAGACTTCAAAGAAGGGGCTCTGAGGGAAAGCAAGGAACTATCTGTGCAGGATGAGGGTTTACAGGGATTAAATTCAGGGTTCCTTCAGAGATAAGGATTGTGTATGGAGGAATGAGGAAAGCAATCATCAGCGAAACCAGACTATGTTAGGAAGCTTTTGCTAAGAGATGCTTTGCGAATAATCAAGTTTTCCAAACTGTAGAATTCATTTATTGAATTATTTTTTGAAGTATAGCCTATCTGTCATTCAGAAGCAGATGTATCTTTGAACAAACAGCTAAGAGGTTTATAAACATTTCAGTGACAAAATATAACTTTAAAAGAATTTGTAATTTAAAAAACATCTGAATAAGAATGAACAGTAAATGATTTTAGCTATTAAATACACAAGTATATGAAATTAAGCTAGTAAAATAAAAATCCGTTGAGAAAAAGAAGTTTTTTTCCATGTTTTCAATTTTAGGCCTAATGCAATCTGATTGCACAGTGTGGTACGTTTGGACAAAAAGTGGTTATAGCACAACACCTGGATATTTTTATTTTCTAGATCTTTCCTATGGTCCTCACTAAAGATAACAAATTTGTAGTGAGTAAGGTTTTGAAAGACATCTAGGCTTTAAATTATTGTCATTATTATACCACAAAAAAAAGTCCATCTTTTTTCTATGTGTGGGTTAAAAAATGATTTTTGACATTTCTCATATCTCTTTCTTCTATCTTATTTATATTTTGTAATAATATTAATAATCCCATCTTATGTTTGAGCTCTCCAGTTTTTTTCATGTCCAACACCTCATTTTGAACCATGCCAATTTTATTTGCTATATCAGAAGTTGCTGATGCTTTACTATTGATAATTATAAATTATGGGCAGGGAAGGACATTGAGAAGTGAAGTCACCCCCCATGACCAACCAGGGAAGTAGAAGAGGGAAAACGGTAGTGAAGTAGTCCTGTAGTCTCTTCTCTTCCAAAGTAGCGTGGTTGTGACTGGGGAGGGCCTGGGAAGAGGTGATAAGGGGGAGCGTGTGTGCACACACCCTTATAACCATCACCTATCCTAAGGTGAGAGAGAAGGTTGAGGCTGTGAAGAGTTGTTTTTTGATCTCCTGCCAAGTTCAGGTAGCTGCTAATAGTTTAGCATATGCATTTTTCATCTGTTCAATAATTCTGAAAGATGGATGTCATTAACACCATTTTGTAGATGACAAAACGGGCTGAGAGCTATGAGTAAGTCACCCATATGTATTTTAAAAATAAGTTTCGTGGTGCTATGTGTTGGGGACATTTACAGCAAAATATATGCTGTTGCTTTATGGTGTGTTTTCATAGTCTTTATCAGAATTTCAAATGGAAGATATGATTATGAGCCTAAAAAAGAAAATGGCTTTTATACATTCAATCTGGGACAAAGCCAAGATAAACGTAGTTGTGGAGAATCTCAGAGAGGGCCATACCTGAGGATACTTTGTTCTAGAACCTGGATCTGGTGCTGGTCTTGTTGATTTTGCTTCTTCATCTCTTCCTGCTCTTTTCCACTGCTGATTCCATCTAGAAGCCATTTCTCCCTCAAAGCCTTTTTCTGTTATCAGGAAACATAAAGAAATGTTCTTATATCAATCAAACATTCCAAAATCTCCAAAAGCAAATTCTAAATGCTTTCAAACTTATTATTTTTAAGAGTGGAAATATTAAAGAGAATTTTTTTCTCTCACTGCCTTGCCTGAATAAATCTGATAGTTTCCTACTTTGCACCCTTCTTGACCCTCTTATAAAGCCAGTGTTTATGTATCTAAGTCCTATGTATATTCTAAGGTCTAGCTCAGGTCCTATTTCTTAATGGAGATCTCTTTCCTACCCCTGCATCCCTCCCCCTCTGACAAACCCACTTCACCCTCAGAGAACTGTTTCTTCAGAGTCACATGCTGCTGCTGCTGCTGCTAAGTAGCTTTAGTCGTGTCCGACTCTGTGCGACCCCATAGATGGCAGCCCACCAGGCTCCCCCATCCCTGGGATTCTCCAGGCAAGAACACTGGAGTGGGTTGCCATTTCCTTCTCCAGTGTAGAAAGTGAAAAGTGAAAGTGAAATTGCTCAGTCCTGTCCAACTCTTAGCGACCCCATGGACTGCAGCCTACCAGGTTCCTCCATCCACGAGATTTTCCAGGCAAGAGTACTGGAGTGGGGTGCCATTGCCTCCTCCAATATTTACATCTACTGTATGTTTACTGTGTGTTTAACAT
>NW_011495072.1:20945347-20955142 GCF_000754665.1 Bison bison bison
TATCATGGTAGTGCCTTAATATTATTTGTTGGGTTGATAGATGCATATCTGATGTCAAAGTAACAAGTTCCTTGAAGCCATTTGCTATGTATCCCAGTGACAATACACAGTGACTGCTCAAAAAAAAAACAAAAAAAACAAAAAAAACTTTTGTGGAATTAATTGAATTGGTGGGCAAAACAAGAGATGGCTTTGTGTCTTAAAAGGGCTCCCCTGGTGGCTCAAATGGTAAAGCATCTGCCTGCAATGCAGGAGACCTGGGTTCAATCCCTGGGTTGGGAAGATCTCCTGGAGAAGGAAATGGCAACCCACTCCAGTACTCTTGCCTGGAAAATTCCATGGATTGAGGAGCCTGGTAGGCTACAGTCCACGGGGTGGCAAACAGTCAGACACGACTGAGTGATTTCACTTTCCTTTCCTTTATTGTATCTTAAACTAATTCAGTGATAGAGTCTGTGGTTGACATTTATTGTTTTACCTACCCAGCACCCCCCCACTTGTCCCAATAATATAATCCACAAAATTCATCAATCTGTTTAAATATTAGTGAGTTGAACTCCTGTCAACTTGAACAAAACAAAAAAGATTTATGTTTCATCAGATGGCAAAAAGTCTCCTTGAATTTGCATGGAAGAATTACATTCCTTGACTTGAGCTTCAGAAGACAAAGCAAATGAAGAAGACCTATACATTTCAGAGAAGTTTTAGTTAGCTTCTTGTCCATGTGTCAAGCAAAAACTGTTAAATATTATTTTCAAAGAGTTTCAATTTCTCTTTTTCTCCCTGAAGAAAAGTGCTGTCACTATATATCTAATCCACTTTAAAATTATTTGTTCAATGATTGTTCCCTGGGAACATACTGTGTCTAAAATGGTGAGGAGAGAAGAATGAGAATTTTCCTTATTATTTTGAGACTTCTTTATCTAACACCACTATTAGAATGAAAGCAAGTAAGAAGAATTTTTGTCTTTTTTAAAAAAAATGCTAGAATTAATACAACTGGATTACAAATATCTCTGAATTTAAAAGAAATTTAAACAAGTCGATTGGGTTAGATAGTTACCAAAGGACATTAAGAAATTACACTGATTACAAATACATATTATTTGGAATTACAACTTATAGAGTAGATGAAATGTGGTCTGTTCTAGTTGAAACAGTGAGAGGGCCTGGAAACCTATAGAGGTTATAATAGCCTATAGAGCCTATTATTAAGTCAATAATAACCTCACCCCAGATCATCATATTTGTGTTGGCTTTTTCAAAGTTTCAAGCAATTGCATGTGGACAACACACCCTGTAAGAGCAGTTTGTATTATTGCAATTTGTAGCCAGATTCTTTCTCCCAATGTTATCTTTTCCCTTAATTATAGTTGTTTAGTTGTTTATAAAAATATGTTCCCACAGACACAGTAAATATTATTAATAAAGTCAAGATTTATCACTTGATAATATGTGAAGAAAATCTGAGTATATAAGCACTTAAGAATTTACCTTGATTTTAGTTTATTTTTATTTGATGAAATATGATGATAGCTAATGCACAGCAAAGAAGATAGATGACAACCATCAAAGCAAATTACAGTTCTTACAAACTACCTACAAGGATAGTTTCAGTCAATTACCTCCACATCACTATAAGAAATACTCAGATGGGATGGTCTCATGATGCCAAGTTACAGAGGGTGGTGAATGGTTCCTGTGACATAATTAGGTTATCTTGGGCTACATTCATGGTTCTCAGTCTGGTTAGGACTAAAAGTAATTTTAATTTTACCCTTAAAAACTTCATTCATAATTCAGGAATTATCATTTAACTCTGGCAGAAAATTTTTTGCATCTAAATATAAAATATGTAATTTGGATGGGCAATCAACATGATATGGTACAAACTGTAGAAATCACAACAGTTATTTTGCTTTTATGTCACAATTTAGACTTACATTTCAGTCTGTGAGGATGATGAATAGAATAAAATCTATTTCACAGCAATGACATTCAGGATCAAAATCTATAGTAACTAAATGAAAATATAAGTGACATGCATGTAGTAGATCTTTTGGCAACTTTTCCCCAGCACTTCTATATTCTACATAGCAGTTACAGAGACTTTAGGAATAAATTAGTTTTTTATACCATGATTTAAATAGACTTCCAGATAAGAAAAGTTTTCTAGGTTAAGTATGCTAAGGTTAGTGTGTTTCTAGGTGGCATGAGATTGTGATCATGATACTAAGCAAGATGATACACAGTGGACAAGCCTCAGGAGTGTTTGAATGTGAGAATGCTGATAATGGCCCTGGAAACTCCTTTCCAAGAATGTCATTGGTATGAATGTCAAGTTCCGGACCTATAGGATATTAGAGTGAATTTCTGCAACTATTTTGAAGTGTGTGTGTGCTGTTGATACAGAAGGAGCACTTTGAAAATATTTACATTTGTGTTTTTTAAAATGGGTTGCTGAACTCTAATGAAATAATTTGCAACCAGGAAAGTGCTGAGGATGGTCACGGGAATGGAGACAAGTAGATGAAGAAGAAAATGAAAGACTGGTAATTGCTGAAGCCAACAGAACTTTTTTGACTTGGTGAACATATTTTAGAATCGATTTTTTAAATACTTCTGCACATTTTTGAATCCTGTTGTGGAATTATGCCTAGTTGCTGTTTGGAATAGCCAACCATTTTCTGCAGAACTTGGAAGAATATGATTACTGGAACAGCCACTCTATGTTCCCTTTGCAGTTGATGCCTCAAATATAGTGTTCATCACAGTATAAATTATAAATGTCATTATCAGTTCAGGTGTCTGTTACCATTTTAAGGGTGCAGATCAAACATATTTTATATTCTTAATGCTCATCTTAGTGCTTTGCATGTAAAAATAAGTGCTTATTTAATAAATGCTTATTGACCAAAAGACTTTCTATTTATCTGTTAAGACTCAGGTTAAATCCCACACCTTTACAGAACATTTTTTGATCACCCCAGATTAAAAAATTGCTGTTTATACTTATGTTTAAATTAAAAAAAAATAATTTAACTTGTCCTAATTATTTATTTAACCTTGAATTTCCCACTAAGTTGCAAGCAGAAGGGCTGAAACTCTCAGGGCCACTAATATTCTCTAAGGCATTAATATGCAAATTAGGAAATTAATATGCAAACCAGGAGAGCTCCCCGCTCCTACCCGGCCAGGTCAGTGCACAGCTTGGGAAGGTGGACTGCACTTTTGTGCAGAGAGAAACTTCGTCTAGACAGAAGCAGCCCTATGCCAGGCTGCACAGTTCCAATGAAGTATGGGCAGGATTTCAGCACCCCCCTCTCTCAGGTATCTTTACACAGTATACAATCCACACAGCTGTGTACTGCAGTCCAAAGCATAAAACATGCTTTGATGACTGAATTATATTAGAGGAGATCTCCTGGGTTCCAGAAGGCAAACCTATAGAGAAGATTATATATTACTTTTCAGACTTTTTTTTTTTTTTGGTTAAGTATTGAGATGAAGCATCAGCTCAGAAATTGACTTCTCAGTATGTTAGAGTTTTCCTGTGTGAAATTTACTTCCTACAAGAACAGAGGAGATATATTAACCTTTTCTCCTAATGTGAACTCTTCTGATGTTTGGCTACCCATTCTGCAAGGATAGAAATTACTCAGAAACAGTAATTAGTTCACTGTGAGATCCAAAATATGTGTGTCTGTGTGCGTGTGTGTGTGTGTGAGAGAGAGAGAGAGAGAGAAAGAAAGAGGGAGAGAGAGAGAGGAAAAAAGATTTTGCAATTAGAAATTGCCTATCTAAAAATTTTTTGTATATATATTTTTGACTTCATTTGACTTGTACCAAGATAACTTGGTAAAATCTGTTACTTCATTGATTTTTCTGAGAGTACACATTGCATTTCTTGACTATATTTCCTACTCAGGTACATTCAGTGTGATATACTGTAAGGATAGCAGGCTGACTATACTTTGAAATTATTCATCAAACATTGGAAATGTCAATTGTATAGGACTGACGAAGCAAATAGAATCCAGAGAAACGAAGCTAACTGGAATCTTAAATTGCATCTCTTCTCTCAAGAGGTGATTACTTGATCCATCAGAAAGATGGATTTAGCAGAATTCAACAAGTTTAGCAAAAGACTGTAGACCCCATGAATATGTGGCACTGTTTCACTGAGGGACTTATTATGTCCACTGATAGAAGTCCTGCCAGATAAATAGTTTCCTGCTTAGGCCTGTTCACAAGGAGCTCCTGTTTGTTATTGGGTTGCATCCTGTGACTAAGCTACATAATAAAATGTTGAGACTCAATGTGCTTTTATTACAAAATGACCACACCCATGAAAGATGTAAGGTCTGATTTTAAAAATGGAGGTTTATTTTTGGTTATGATCTCATGTTTTGTCAAAACAAAATAAATATTACCTTGAACCACACTCAGACAACACTGAGTCCTCTGCACTGAACTCTTAAATGTGAACATCCTTGAGCAGGCCAGACAGTTGTTCTTTACACCCCCTGGGTAAAGGCTGGCATTTCATTGATTTCAAAAGGAACTTCCCAGCTGGATCCACTCCCAATGGATAATAAGCAAGACTGTACTTAGGGCCAAAGTGTTAAGACTGAATTCTTAAGGTTACCAAGAAAATGAGGAAATGCAGTAATAAAGGATAAAAGTAATAAAACCATATTTTCAATTTTCCATGTTTGCCAGAGGTATTAGTCTCCTATGCAAATAATACTAGCTTGTTGTTTTCCCCTATGGTTTTTATGGTGTTAGTATAAGTCTGTTGGGATTTTTTTTTCCTTCCTTAAAGCATCTTTACTATTGAAATTTGAGCACAATTAAAATATTTGAATCAGAATCACTGAAATGAAGTTAAAGTCATAAGTTACCTTCAAATGCTGGTGCTTTAATTTTTCTTCCTCTATTTTCAGACGCTTCTGTGAGATTTCTTCTTGTATTTTTCTTTTATCCTGAAATAAAAAATATTCCAGCACGATCAGTTTTTTTAATTTGCTTAAGTATGTTTCCTGGGGATGTTGTCATTATTGAATGGCTGGCTAGTGGTATGCTCTTGGCATTGGTATGAAGCTGCTTTGGAAACCCTTATTTCAAAGCAAAAGAGAGTGAAGTGGGATATGCAAAGCATCTTACTGACGGAAAATGATATAAAGAGCTTATTCAAAGAGAATTTAAAAATATTTTAATGACTTTCCTTCCCCCCTCATCTTTTCTATCTTCCCCATTGAGTCTAGCAAGATTGAGCTACTGAATGATGCAATGGAAACTGAATTTTAAGGTGGGAGTTTTGAAATAAGCATGAGGAAATATTGTGAGGAGAGAGATTGTTCTTGGCGCAAGACTGAAGAAGCTGCTGGGTAAAAGGGCTGCTTATGTGTGAAAACAGGATAGCCTACAGAGCATTAGAACACTAGGGAGCTAGAAAATGTGACCGTTTCCTCCTGTAAATGTTGCTATGGGAAGAGAGAGAGAAAAAAAGATCAGATAATGCATGTTAACACTAAGAGGACTTCTAGCAGAGGTTAAAAAAATTCATGAAGAGATATAGTATCTTTCACCACATTTATTATTTTTAATTTTATTGGGTATAATTGATTTACAGTGTTGTGTTAGTTTCATGTGTACAGCAAAGTGAATCTGTTTTATATATATATATATATACCCACTCTTTTGATTTTTAGATTCTTTTCCTATGTAGACCATTACAGAGTATTCAACAGTTTCCTGTGCTACACAGTAGGTCCTTAGTAGGTATCTGTTTTATGTATAGTTGTGTGTATGTGTCAATCCCAATCCCAAAGGAGAGTGTGTCCCTACTCCCTTATACCTGGTAACCATAAGATTATTTTCTACATTTGTACCTCTATTTGTGTTTTGTAGATAAGTTCATCTGTAGGCTCATTTTAGACTCCACATACAAGCACTATCGTATTTTTATTTCTCTTACTTCACTCAGTATAACAATTTCTAGATCCACCCATGTTGCAGCAAATGGCATTATAATGTTCCTTTTACTAGCTGAGTAATATTCCTTTGTATGTATGTACCACATCTTCTTTATCCATTTCTCTGTTGATGGACATTTAGGTTGCTTCTGTATCCTTGCTATTGTAAACGGTGCTGCAATGAACATTGGGTGCATGTATCTTTTTAAATTATGATTTTCTCCAGACACATGCCCAGGAGTGACATTGCTGGGTCATATGGTAGCTCTATTTTTAGTTTTTTAAGGAACCTCCATACTGTTTTGGTGTATGGTGGCTGTACCAGTTTAGAACATACCCTAACATCATACACAAAATAAACTCAAAATGGATTAAAGACCTAAAGGTAAAACCATAAAAACTATTAGAGGAAAGCATAGGTAGAACTCTGTATAAATCGCAGCATGGTCTTTTTTGATCCACCTCCTAAAGTAATACAAATAAAACCAAACAACAGGACCTAATTAAACTTAAAAGCTTTTGCACAGCAAAGGAAATAAATAAAACAAATAGACAACCCTCAGAACTGGAGAAACTATTTGTAAACAAAGCAACCAACAAAGAATTAATCTCCAAAATATACAAAACAGCTCATGCAATATCAAAAAAACAAATAACCCAGCTGAAAAATGGGCAGATCTAAATAGATATTTCTCCAAAGAAGCCACACAGATGGTTAAAAAGCACATGAAAAGATACTCAACATCTCTAATTATTAGAGAAATGCAAATCACGTTTAAACTACAATACCTTAAAATCCCAGAGAGCAAAACTGTTGATACACAGAAGTTGTACTTTTTAAGAGCTATAGACTGCATACTAAGTAGAAAGCCTGGTTTCAGTTTCCGGCTCTGCTGTTTACTAGCTATGCATCCTGGGACAAAATCCTTAACTTAGTGTCTCATTACCTTTATCTGTAAAATGGAGGTGGTGAGGATACCTACGTCATAAGATATGAGCCTTAATGGAGCGAATATATGCAAAAGCTCCGAGAACAATGCTTGACACATAGTGTTCTATAAGTATGTGTTTAATGAAATTAAGTAAATAAACACATAACCTATTAATCACACAGAAAGCAACACATTAACTCTGATAATGGTTCCACTGGTTTGAAATGCTTTAGAACTTTCCTGTCTGGAATTGTTTGAGACATTTTACAAGCCATGCAAAAAGGCCCTTATTTCCTTATTTTTTGACCAGAGGTGATATTATTCTCCATCTTACTTATAAAAATTGGTGCTAAATCTGCTTTCAAAATGGAAAACTCCCAAAGGTAAACATTTGTTGCCAATAAAGACCTCTAAAGGAATGTGAAACAGGCTGAGAAGGTAATTTAGAAAGAAGAGCTCCAAAAATATTTGGCAGCAATATGGAAACAAGTGCATGGCTTCCTGGTGTAACTCCTTTGAAGATAAAAACTCATTTTTGATGTATAAATTCAGGTACATTTATTGAATGTAACAGTAATCATTTGAATGTACATTGCTGTCCAAATATATGCCATGTTTCTCTTTGTGTGTAAGAAGTGTACATGACCTTATCAGTGTTTTTTTTTTTTTTTAGCTTCATGAGCAGTTCTTTTGGAGGAAAAAAAGAGCTTGGCAACAAGCCTGGGTTTTCAGATTCACTAGTTTATTTGGATGAAATCTGGTTGTTTAGGAGTAAAAACTGTGAAGATCTCTTTGAGTCAATTCTTCACTATATCTTGAAACTGTTATTGAGCAAATCTTAGTAATATTTTAAACTTATTGTGCCAAACATTTGGATAAGTATTTTTCAGGCACTATTTCACTTAATAGTCATAATAACAGAGATATAATAATATTACACTTAATAGTTATGATAACAAAGACATAGTGTAATAATTTTCATTTTATAGAAGAGGAAATGGAAGTTTCCAGAGATTAATTAACCAATCCAAGTTCTCACAGCTGGTGCCTGGTGGCTCAGTGGTAAAGAATCCGTCTGCCAATGCAGGAGATGCAGGTTTGATCCCTGGGGGGGGAAGATCCCCTGGAGAAGGAAATGGCAACCTACTACAGTATTTTTGCTGGGAAATCCCTTCCACAGAGGAAACTGGCAAGCTACAGTCCGTGCCATCACAAAGAGCTGGACATGACTTAATGACTAAAAACACCACCGTGGCAGAGCCAGGATTTGAACCCAGGCAAATAGAGTTCAGCCTCTTAGCTAATTCACTATATTATTTCCCTGAGTGGAAAATTAGTCAGCTTCCCCAGTTGTCCTGTCTACTGTGAACCACTGAGGTGTGTTGGCAGTGCCACGACAGCCAGTCCTGGAGGGGCTTCTCATTAGAAAGGCATACACACACTTTCAGTTCCCTGTGTGCTGGTGTGGAGCTGTCCACCTCTCTCCATGGACAGCCCTAGAGGAGAGCACACTATGTATGTGTGACCATGATTGCTGAACCCAGCAATGATTGCCCACCCTGCTGGTAGCCAGTTTGTGCTGGTCGTTTCATCCTGGGTTAGTAATAACATAATGAAAGCTGTGTGTAGAGGCAGGGCATCTGAAGTGTTTTGGCAACAGGATGCTTATAGAAGGGTTGCACAGGATGCTTATAGAAGGGTTACTACTGCTGCTAAGTCGCTTCAGTCGTGTCAGACTCTGTGCGACCCCATAGACGGCAGCCCGCTAGGCTCCTCTGTCCCTGGGATTCTCCAGGCAAGAGTACTGGAGTGGGGTGCCATTTCCTTCTCCAATGCATGAAAGTGAAAAGTGAAAGTGAAGTCGCTCAGTCGTGTCCAACTCTTAGTGACCCCATGGACTGCAGCCTACCAGGCTCCTCTGTCCATGGGATTTTCCAGGCAAGAGTACTGGAGTGGGTTGCCATTTTCTTCTCTGAGAAGGGTTGCTAAGGAATCCCAATGTTTTGTGTTACTCAATGTTATTCAATGTTACTCAAAGGTAATGTAGTGCCTTTCTCATGTCAGTGTAGGTAGTTAAGAAGGTAATTTTCTAATATTATAGGCATGACTCTTTTAAGATATGAGTACATTTTCTTCATAAGATATTCATCAACTGCAAATTGTTGCCCTTTTGCCAAATTTCATGAAGATCTATAAGCATTACTGAAAACTAATATGGCAACAGTTTAGTTTCATTATGGCAGGGTGAACTATAATACCAGACCATCTGACCTGCCTCTTGAGAAACCTGTATGCAGGTCAGGAAGCAACAGTTAGAACTGGACATGGAACAACTGATTGGTTTCAAATAGGAAAAGGAGTACATTAAGGCTGTATATTGTCAATCTGTTATTTAACTTATATGCAGAGTACATCATGAAATGCTGGGCTGGATGAAGCACAGCTGGAATCAAGATTGCCAGAAGAAATATCAATAACCTCAGATATGCAGATGACACCACCCTTATGGCAGAAAGTGAAGAGGAACTCAAAAGCCTCTTGATGAAAGTGAAAGAGGAGAGTGAAAAAGTTGGCTTAAAAGTCAACATTCAGAAAACAAAGGTCATGGCATCTGGTCCCATCACTTCATGGGAAATAGAAGGGGAAACAGTGGAAACAGCGGCTGACTTTATTTTTTGGGGCTCGCAAATCACTGCAGATGGTGACTGCAGCCATGAAATTAAAAGATGCATACTCCTTGGAAGGAAAGTTATAACCAACCTAGACAGCATATTAAAAAGCAGAGACATTACTTTACCAACAAAGGTCCGTCTAGTCAAGGCTATGGTTTTTCCAGTAGTCATGTATAGATGTGAGAGTTGGACTATGAAGAAAGCTGAGTGCAG
>NW_011495072.1:20955242-20959060 GCF_000754665.1 Bison bison bison
ATGCTTTTGAACTGTGGTGTTGGAGAAGACTCTTGAGAGTTCCTTGGACTGCAAGGAGATCCAACCAGTCCATCCTAAAGGAGATCAGTCCTGGGTGTTCATTGGAAGGACTGATGCTAAAGCTGAAACCCCAGTACTTTGGCCACCTCATGTGAAGAGGTGACTCATTTGGAAAGACCCTGATGCTGGGAAAGATTGAGGGCAGGAAGAGAAGGGGACTATAGAGGATGAGATGGCTGGATGGCATCACCGACTTGATGGGCATGAGTTTGAGTGAACTCCGGGAGATGATGGACAGGGAGGCCTGGCGTGCTGCGATTCATGGGGTCGTACAGAGTTGAACACGACTGAGTTCAGTGAACTGAACTGAAACTATAAGTTAAGCTTAAGATGTCATGTAGTTTTATTGTTAGTATACCAAAAGTTATTACAGTCAACGAATTGCTTCTCAGATTATCATGGAACAAATATTAATAGATGTGAAATGCCACTTGCTTCCAAGAATTTCCTCAGAAACTTAAGCATCTCTATATACACCTATCATAATCCAACACATCAGATATTTATTGATGTTAACCAATATGAATAACTTAATTACTGTTTTCTTCTCCAGTGTTCAACTAATAAAGACATTTGTTCAATGAATTGCCTAGATGTTCAGCTGTCTAAATTGGAGTATTTTAGCAGCTGACACCCACAATTTCAATTCTGTAAAAACCTACATCTTAACTGTTTTGAAAATTTATTTAGCTTGTACAGCTACACAGCTGTTGCAACCATCTATGATGCATTGACATTATTGCAATCACATACTTGATAAAAGTATCCTGATACATAAGAGTATGAGTATTTTAGATGTGTTACTGATTAACAATTAGCTAATATTCTAAAATGCTTGAATCTGTCAAGATGGCAGGATTAGTCCTGAGTTATTTAATTTTTAATTTATTCAATAGTTAGTGACTTCCGTACAAATGCTTTTGTCAAGACAACGCTGAGTTGTTCGATGTTTGAAGATTACTCAGAAGTAAGTACTTTCACCAAGGAAGTTACATGTCTTAAGGAAAATCACTTGTGCAGGGACCTATAAGAAATAAAGTGATAAATGTCATCACTAAGGCACAAGTGAGGTATGGTGAGAGTTGAGGTGAGACAAGAAGCGATGATATCTTGATCATGATATGGTTAGGAGAGGCTTTGAAGAAGCATCCAAGTAAAATAATACTTTGGGTAGTTGCTAGGGACTGGAGGGTGGGGAGAAAAGGCATTCAAGCTCATTGTGAGCAAAGGCCTGATGTAGAAAATTGGGACATTATTCGGAATAAAAAGTCTGGAATCTAAATTGCTGAAAAGAGAGTAGTGGGAAATGAAATAAGAAAATGAAATGAGGCTAAATCCTCAATAGAAAATGCTGAAAGGCAGGGCATGAAGTTTAGAATTAATTTACATGTTGAGATAGAGAGTAATGAAAGGTTTTCAGAGGGAGAGGAATAATAGAGTTTAAATCACATTTTAAGAAGTTTAAAATAGCTTGATTGTGTAGATATTGAAGGAGGACCACTTGAACGGGATGATCATTTACAACTCATACATAAAATCGAGAGAGCTGGAACAAGAGGTAACAGGAGGTGTGGATTTCAGAAATACCAAGGAGTTAAAATTAGCAGGACTTGGCAACTGACAATGTATGGATGCAGGAGAGGAAGACGTCAAATTGGAGTACAAGTCTTTGATGCCCAGGTAACTGAGAGGAGAGCAGAATCATTAATTGAAATAGGTACTTCAGGAAAAGAGAGTTTGGGAGGAAAGATGGTGATTCACACCAAGTTTGAGGTGTCTTTGGGAAAACCAGATGGAGTAATCTGGCTGGTAGTTGAAATATTAGATGAAGAGAGATCAGAAGTGAGAAATAGAGATAAATATGCCAGAGTTTTGGAAGGGATAGCTGAGACCAGGAGACTATGTCAAAGCATGACAAGAGATGTATTTATGAAAAGTAAGGGACAGCTAAAGACAGAACCTTATGAAGCATCTACATTTAGGGGTATTGGAGGAATGGAATCCGTATGGAAGTTTATTTGGGGACCAATGAGATATTATTGATAATAGAACTTGGTAAATTGGGCTAATTCAGTTAGGCAAATGGTTTCAGATTCATTCTGGTAGCAGTATCTTATAATCATGACTATCTTTGCTGATATTTTCATTATTTAAGGTCTCAAAAGAACAATAATAGAAGCTAATTGTTTGGATTTGAATACTATCAACAATGCAGAACTTACTGGTGAAGTGCAGATAATAGTAACCTTGAAGGAAAGGGATGCCCTAACCCAATATTCACAGAAAAGAATACAGAGCATAGTTACAGGTTTACTACACTTCAGTCAAAGTAGATTTTTAAAATTCTTGAAAAAAGTTCTTGAAAAATTGTAAAAATTTGTTGAAAAAGAGTCAAACATTTCAGGAGGGACCATAGATCATGAAGCATAGGCAATTTACAAATGGAAATATTGATACACAATTAAAAATGATCTCAAGTAAAAAGAAAACTAAACAAAACCAAACTAAATACTTTTTTTACTGGGAGCTTCCCCAAAGTTCATGAAACCAAGAATACAGATGAACAGGTGGTTACCCATTTGTAACAGTGTAAATAAGGTACAGATGGAGGGTGATGAGAAGATGTGAAGCATGTGGGAAACATTAAGGGTACAAAAAGCATGCGTGTAAAAATGAATTGTATAAAAAGTTATGTTGAGAGCAAAAAGACTACTGCTGAGATACACAGTGTAATATTAGCAAGATGGAGATAAACTAGAACAACTTTACTCCTGTTGCTGTTGCTAAGTTGCTTCAGTCGTGTCCAACTCTGTGCGACCCCATAGACAGCAGCCCACCAGGCTCTGCAGTCCCTGGGATTCTCCAGGCAAGAACACTGGAGTGGGTTGCCATTGCCTTCTCCAATGCATGAAAGTGAAAAGTGAAAGTGAAGTCGCTCAGTCGTGTCCGACTCTTTGCAACCCCGTGGACTGCAGCCTACCAGGCTCCTCTGTCCATGGGATTTTCCAGGCAAGAGTACTGGAGCGGGGTGCCATTGACTTCACTCCTATTTTACTACAATTTTTTTTTTTTTGACTAAGGAGAATAATCTTGATCCTGGAAATTGTAGAATAAATATGCCTAAGGGAAACTCAAAACCCAAGAGGAAATAAACCACTGAAGACACAGCTGCTCAGACTCTGATGGGTTTCAATTCAGGGAGCAGAAACATTTATAGACACAACAGGAAAATGTCAAATAGTCTTGGAATCTTAGGTGAAGTGAAGAGACATCAGAAGGCTGAGGGTGGCATATGACCTATTTTTTTCCCCAAACTTATTTACTTTTAATTGAAGGAAAATTGCATCACAATATTATGCTGGCTTCTGCCATACATCAACATGAGTTAGTCATAGGTATACATAACTCAGTTTTTTGAACAGAGACAAAGGTGAATTAGGAATATTTAAAGACTGTTAAATGTATTGATTAATCCTTTTTCAAAGTTGTAGAATGAATTATTAAACAGTCTTGTTTTTAGACAAGGAACATCTAAAAGATAATATTTGATTATGAAAAAAATTTAAAAGTATTTCTTTAGCTTAAATTTTTAAGATCTGCAGATGATGATGATTAGCTGTTTATTGAGCTTTAAGCCAGCTTTTTCACTCTCCTCTTTCACTTTCATCAGGAGGCTCTTTAGTTCTTCCTCATTTTCTGCCATAAGGGTGGTGTCATCTGCATATCAGAGGTTATTGATATTTCTCCCAGCAATCTTG
>NW_011495072.1:20959160-20966512 GCF_000754665.1 Bison bison bison
ATGGGGAAACAGTGGAAACAGTGTCAGACTTTATTTTGCTGGCCTCCAAAATCACTGCAGAAGCCAGCCGCGGTAGCGTAGCGGGTAGAGTCAGGCAGGTAGGCAGGCAGGCAGGTTGGGCAGGCAGGTCAGGAGTTCGAGTTCCAGGTGGGGTCACGGGCAGGTATAGGTGAGCCGCTAGCGGCCAAGGGAGGGGGACACCCTCTTTTTTTAAAAAAAAAAACCAAAATCACTGCAGATGGTGATTGCAGCCATGAAATTAAAAGACGCTTACTCCTTGAAAGGAAAGTTATGACCAACCTAGACAATATATTGAAAAGCAGAGAGATTATTTTGTCAACAAAGGTCTACCTAGTTAAGGCTATGGTTTTTCCAGTGGTCATGTATGGATGTGAGAGTTGGACTATGAAGAAAGCTGAGTGCAGAAGAATTGATGGTTTTGAACTGTGCTCTTGGAGAAGATTCTTGAGAGTCCCTTGGACTGCAAGGAGATCCAACCAGTCCATCCTAAAGGAGATCAGTCCTGGGTGTTCATTGAAAGGACTGATGTTGAAGCTGAAACTCCAATACTTTGCCCACTTGATGTGAAGAGGTGACTCATTTGAAAAGACTCTGATGCTGGGAAAGATTGAGGGCAGGAGGAAAAGGGGATGACAGAGGACGAGATGGCTGGATGGCATCACCGACTCGATGGACATAGGTTTGGGTAAACTCCGGGAGTTGGTGATGGACAGGGAGGCCTGGTGTCCTACGGTTCATGGGGTTGCAAAGAGTCGGACACGACTGAGTGACTGAACTGAACTGAACTGATTGAGTGCTTTATGCATTGGGAATACTTAATGAACTTAAATATATCAATTACTTAATTTTCCCCAAGTTGCCAGGAAGTAGGGATCATGTTTATTCCTGTTATGCAGGTAAAGCAACTGAGGAGCATAGGTATCTAGATCATGAGAATTTATAAGTATATCTTGGTTTCAGCATGATTTTTGACAAAATTTCTTATTTTTTTCTTTGCTAAAATTGCGTAAATGTGGACAGAGAGGAATACTTATTTGAA
Source organism: Bison bison bison (assembly GCF_000754665.1). Classification (NCBI taxonomy): domain Eukaryota; kingdom Metazoa; phylum Chordata; class Mammalia; order Artiodactyla; family Bovidae; genus Bison; species Bison bison. The sequence goes on from NW_011495072.1 coordinate 20,960,221, forward strand.
AGTGATTGTCCTAACATTTTTTTTAAACTATAGAGATAGAAAAACAAAACCAAGCCCAATAAGCAAGTAAACATAAACATGTTGAGCTAATTCTTTGAGCCAGAGATTTCAAGGGTGAAGTCGGAGTGCACTGGATGACTTGTTGCTAAAAACTTCTCCAGATGACTTTAATGAACAGCCAGGTTTGGGAAGCAATGAAATAAAAGATGACCAAGGCAAGATTTCAAACATCTTGTCTGTTAGGAACGAGGAATCCAAATTAATGATTAATTTTATTATTAATAAGGGTGAACTATGAAACTTATAGGATGTTAATTGCATGTTTGAATGTTTGAAAAATCTAGACAACTTTAAAGAAAAATATAAAAATCTCCCATAATCCCACTACTTTAGAAATAACTACTATCTATGTTTTCATACATTTTATTCCAATATTTTTTCAAAATGTTTAAAACAGATAATTATGTTTATAAAAACACATGCACAAACCACACAAGAGGCCCCGATGCAGTTTTTTTTTTTTTACCTTTTGCACCTAATACTGTGTCATGAACATTTGTCATGTAATTGAATTTTATTAATAAAATAACTCAACTTTATTCAGAAGAGCATAACTTGCTTAATCAGTTTCCCTTTTTCCGCCCATTAGGTTGTTTTTAATCTTTTGCTGTTATAAGTAGCTGTATGATGAAATTCCTTGTTTATAAAATTTCAACAAGTTTTGTCTAGTTATTTCCTCAGAATAGGTCCCTAGAATGTAGTTACCTAGTCAAGGGGCATGGATGTTTCCAGATTGGTAAAAAGCTTCAGTGACAAGTTATTTTAACTTACATTTCTGCAAAGCAGTGTATATTACCTCACTCTTATTAAGTAGGAATATTATATGTGAAAGATCCTTAAGCAGTATAAATAGAGCAAAATTAGTCTAATTTTGATCTCTTAATGAGATTTATAGGATTACTGTGGTCAAATATTATATTGTGTATAATTTTCTTGGCTATTTATATTAATTATGTAAAAACTTTTTGTGATGACTACCTGACGGTGATGGTTTAGTTGCTAAGTCATGTCTGACTCTTTTGCAACCCCAGGGACTATAGCCCACGAGGTTCCTCTGTCTGAGGGATATCCTAAGGAAGAATACTGGAGTGGATTGCCGTTTCCTTCTCCAGGGGATCATTTTGACCCAGGGATCAAACCCACATTTCTCACATTGCAGGCTGATTCTTTCCACCAGGGAAGCAGTGATGTCCACCTATTTTTTGGTAAAGTGAAAGTGAAAGTCACTCAGTTGTGTCGGACTCTTTGCAACCCCATGGATAGTCCATGGAATTCTCCAAGCCAGAGTACTGGAGTGGATAGCCATTCCCTTCTCCAGGAGATCTTCTCAACCCAGGGATCGAACCTAGGTGTCCCACATTGCAGGCGGATTCTTTACCAACTAAGCCACCAGGGAAGCCCAAGAATACTTCTCCAGGGATCTTCCTGACCCAGGAATCAAACTGGAGTCTCCTACATTGGAAGCGGGTTCTCTACCAGCTGAGCTACTAGGAAAGTCCTTTTTTTTTTTTTGTAAAGCCTATTAATTTTTTAATTAACAATTTGAAAGACTTCTTTGGAAGAAGGAAAAGGCAACCCAACCCAATATTCTTGCCTGGAGAATTCTATGGGCAGAGGAGCTTAGCAGGCTACAGTCCATAGCGTCACAAAGAGTCTGAAGCGACTGAACACACACACACACACACACACAAGCACACATACACAGGTTCTTTGAATTAAGAATAGCAGCCTTTTGTTTGCCATCTCTTGGCTCTCCTGCATTGGCAAGCAGATTCTTTACCACTGGCACCACCTGGGAAGCCTCCTTTGTTTGCCATACTTGGTTGTAAATAATGTCACCTAGTTTCCTTTAATTTTTTTAAAAATCTATGCTGTTTCTAGAAGTGCTGAAAGTTATTTTTCCTATGTGCTGTGCTGTGCTAAGTCATTTCAGTCCTGTCCGACTCTTTGTGACCCTATGCACCGTAGCCTGCCAGGCTCCTCTGTCCATGCGGATTCTCCAGGCAAGAATACTGGAGTGTGTTGCCATGCCCCTCTCCAAGGGATCTTCCTGAGCCAGGGATGAACCCTTGTCCCTATGTGTCCTTCATTGGCAGGCGGGTACTTTATCAGTAGTGCCACCTGGGAAGCTCCCCCCCTTTTTTTTTGCTTTTATATTTTTAGTATCTTTTACTTTTTGAGATACAGTAATTATTCATCTATATTTTCTTCTAGTTTTCTAAAGAGTTTTTTAAACACTCTTAAATCCAGCTGGTAACTTAATTTTGACTTATGGTAAATGCTGAGGGTCTAATTATTTCCCCCCAAATTTTAACTACATTTGAAACTTGATCAAACAATTCTTTCTTATTGGTTTACTTTTTTTATTTACTAATTTTATCATTTACGTTTAAAAATTGTACACTAGGGTCTGGCTCCAGTTTATCTGTGTGTGTCTTTAGTTATAGATTTTTGTACTAATACTATGTACCACCAATGAGATAAATTGACATTTTATTGGGCAAGTTTTCCTTCGTTGCTTTCCTCTAAAATATCTTGATTAGCAGCAGTACTTTATTTTTCCCATTGAATTTTGCAATCATTTTATTTAATTCCGATAGAAACTAAATGGAAAATTCAGCCTGTTCCTTATGCTTCATCACTGTCTACTAAACCAAAATTACCAACCAACAAACCAGCCAACCAAACAAACAGCCAAAGAAGCAGATAAAAACTCACGTACACTGGTAGAATTTTAAAAGTTACTCCTAATAATAATTATCACTATCCAGAGATAATCAGAGATTGATACTGTTATATATGATTTAAATCTGCATAATATGTTATACCTCATATAAAGCTGGAATTGTTTGTTACACATTTTGTAATCTTATTTCTCTTAATATATCATGAAATGATGATATACCACGTCGTTAGTCTTCTAAATTATTTTTAATGGAAACTTATTATTCCATTATATATATATATATATGTACATATTTGCAAGTATATTTACAAACCTGTATATGTGCACTGTATTTATTCAGCTAATCCCTACTTTTGGACATTGAATTGGATTCCGCTTTTTACTAAAAACTCTGAGAAATGATTTTGCTATCTTATGAACGTCTTAAGAATACATCTTGTATGCATCTCTTATTTTTGTTTAGTATTTGTTTACTTGTTAATAACATTCTTGGTCAAATGGTAAAACAGTTTCTGAGTTTTCTTGTACTGATTGCAGAATTATCCTGTTTTAACAATTTCATTGTGCCACCAGAAGTGAATAAGAATGCTTCCTTAGAGATTTTGATTGGAATTGGATTTGAAAATATGTAAGAACATTTTTTGTCTTCAGACTTTACCTCAAGAAACAGTGTGTCTCTCTAGACATATATATCACTTAGTAAAATTTCATTATATATATCCTGTGCAGTTCCTTAGTAGGTATAAAACATAAAGGTTTCTTCATATAAATTCTTCACATTTCCTAAATAAAATTATTTTTAGGCTTTAACTGTTTTTTTTTTTCCTAAATGTAGCTATCAGGAATGGATTACTTTCACATTACATCATGCATGGTTGGTCATGTCTCACTTTTTTACATTACAATTTCTGACTGTTGTTTTTCAGGAAGCTTTTGATTTTTGTATATTCACTGTATATTTGAATATTGAGTTTTCAATTTAATTGCTATTAGTTTTAGAGACACTGATGTGAGGACCAGAGAGTTTATCAGCATCCCCAAATCATAAGGTTGGTCTAGTGCTGGAATTGGTATTGAGCCTAATTTTCTATAAATTCCAAAGATAATGCTTTTTATACCACCCCGTATCACTTCCCAAATATATCTGTAGAAATTCAATTCGCCAAACAAGGGAGATTATATACAGCATTAAACACTTTGTACAGGTCAGTGTTCTATTCAACTCTCAGCACCAAATTTTAAGAGTGACATGGACATTAAAAGCTGGTAAAGAATCTGCCTGCAATGTGGGGGAATTGGGTTTGATCCCTGGGTTGGGAAGATCCCCTGGAGAAGGGAAAAGCTCTCCCACTCCAGTATTCTGGCCTGGAGAATTCCATGGACTATACAGACCATGGGGTCGCAAAGAGCTGGACACGACTGAGCAACATTCACTTTCACTTTCTAGAATGAGCCTGTAATATGAGGAATGATTGAAATCAAGAAAATGAAGGTATACAGCTTCAGTGACTAGAGTCAAGATGACTGGGAAGAAGTTAAAGGAAACTGGATTCTGGCACATTATGTCAGAACACAGCACAGAGAGTTTTTCTTAAATGGAATAGGGTATTTTGAGAGATATTAATCCACCTGATTTTGGAAGTGCTCAAGGAGAAGCTGGATGAGCATCTCTTGAGCCTGTTGTAATGGGGATGGGAATGTGGACCAAGAAATCCCCAAGTCTTCTCCTGGTCCTGTGATTATTTCTGAATTTACCTTTGAAAAACCCTAATTCTTATGTTAGCCATGGGATTTGGATGTAGTTATCATTACTACTTATGTGGTGAGTTAAAAAGCACAAAATTTCTAAACCTCATTTTATTTAGTAATCTTATTCTTGTTTCCTGGCTTTACAACAAATTTTGACAGATCTCTAAATAGAATCCAGTTAAAGTTCTACTCTTTTATTCCTTTGTCTATCTTTTCCTGTTTGTTCTAATGAATAGTGACAAAATAAAATAAGAATACACAACAAACACAAAATAAGCCCCTGAATAATCAAAGGGTGATGCTAAGCTGTGACCATGTCTTCAATAAAAAAAATGTGTTAGCTGGGCAAGCAATCATTAGGTTTCTCCCCCGCTTTCAGCTTGACAATCTTTATTCACTCACTTATGCATTCATGATGGTTTTTTGTGATTCAACTAGTGTTGAGGGGCTATGAGAGATGCAACAGTGTCTTTGCCTTAAGAAATCCTGGTTGGAAGGGAAGAGACTATGTCACAACAGTGGGGTGGGGAGAAAGTAACAGAGGCTTAGAATATGAGGTACTCTGAAAAGTGGTTATTCAAGTGATAACAAATGCTTCTGAAATGGCATTACATTCTTTCCTTTCCCACTTCTACTTCTAACAGTTTGGGGATGAGGATAAGAGACTGTAGGTTTGGGTTAAAAAATGTGATTAAGTGAAGAAAGTTTGGGTTAGAAAATGTGATTGAATGAAGAAGAACCTCCAAAGATTCTTCTCTTTGCTCCATTTCAAACTTTTATTAAGAGTGAAAAACAGAGGAAGTTCTGAACAAGGGTGAAGATTGTAGTTTTAGTGTTTTTTAGAATTTATTGTGATGTTATGAGCAGAGACTGCTATCTTCCACTATTTAACTAATTCCTTTCCTCGATCTTAGATTCTTCAACTATAAAATGGAAATGGTAACATCTACTTTTGAAAACACTCATAGGACTGTTTGGACAAATAAGATAATGAATACGAATGTTTTATTTTTATTTTTTAAGCCTAAATGGTATGCCAAGAATAGGTGCTGCTATTGTTATTTTATCTTTTTAAAATTTAAGTATAGTTAATTAACAATGTTGTGTTAGTTTCAAGTACACAGCAAAGTGATTCAATTATATACATATATATGTTATACATATAAAGTTATATATACATATACATGTATATGTATATATATATATTTTTTCATATTCTTTCCCATTATAGGTTATTACAAGGTATGGAGTATAGTTCTTTGTGCTATACAGTAGGTCTTTGTTGTTTATCTATTTTATATATAGTAGTTCAGTTCAGTTGCTCAGTCGTGTCCGACTCTTTGAGACCCCATGAGTTGCAGCACGCCAGGCCTCCCTGTCCATCACCAACTCCTGGAGTTCATTCAAACTCATGTCCATTGCATTGGTAATGCCATCCAGCCATCTCATCCTCTGTCGTCCCGTTTTCCTCCTGCCCCCAATCCCTCCCAGCATCAGAGTCTTTTCCAATGAGTCAACTCTTCGCATGAGGTGGCCAAAGTACTGGGAGTTTCAGCTTTAGCATCATTCCTTCCAAAGAACACCCAGGGCTGATCTCCTTTAGAATGGACTGGTTGGACCTCCTTGCAGTCCAAGGGACTCTCAAGAGTCTTCTCCAACATCACAGTTCAAAAGCATCAATTCTTCGGTGCTCAGTTTTCTTCACGGTCCAACTCTCACATCCATACATGACCACTGGAAAAACCATAGCCTTGACTAGATGGACCTTTGTTGGTAAAAATATGCTATCTAGGTTGA
>NW_011495072.1:20966612-20978504 GCF_000754665.1 Bison bison bison
GTCACCATCTGCAGTGATTTTGGAGCCCTAAAAAATAAAGTCTGACACTGTTTCCACTGTCTCCCCATCTATTTGCCATGAAGTGATATAGTAGTATGCATATATTAATCCCCAAAGTTATTATGAAGTATAGTTGATTTGCAAAATTGTGTTAATTTCTTTTTTTTTTTTTTCTGATGGGACATAATCTTCTTTGGTTCTACTTTAATCTAGGGCTTTCTCCAACCTTGTATGGATGCACTTGCTCTATCTTTTTACTTCTTTTTGTATCAGAATTCTTTTTTTTCTTTTAGTGAATTTTATTTTATTTATTTATTTTTAAATTTTATTTTATTTTTAAACTTTACAATATTGTGTTGGTTTTGCCAAATATTGAAAGAATATTTTTAAAATGTATAATGTACATATAACTGAATCTCTTTGCTGTGCAGTTGTTTTAATTTCTGATGTACAGCAAAGAGATTCAGTTATACATACATGTATACATTTTATAAATATTCTTTTCTATCTCAGGATATTGAATATCCTGAGAATATCAATATCAATATCTCAGGATATTGAATATCAATATCTCAATATCAATATCTCAGGAATTGAATATCAATATCTCAGGATATTGAATATCCTGAGAATATCAATATCTCAGGATATTGAATACAATACTCTGTGCTATACAGTAAGACCTTGTTGCTTATCCACTCTATATGTAATTGTTTTCATCTACTAACCCCAAACTCCCCAAACTATATAATCCAGAAGATAAAAAAATAAAAAGTTACATGCACCCCATGTTCATTGTTGTTTAGTCAATGTCATTCTGACTCTCTTTTATGACCCATTATGGATTGTAGCCTTCCAGGCACCTCTGTCCATGAGATTTCCCCAGGCAAGAATACTGGAGTGGGTTGCCATTTCCTTCTCCAGGGGATCTTCCTGACCCAGGAATTGAACCAGCGTCTCCTGCATTGGCAGGTGGATTATTTACCACTGAGCCACCAGAAAAGCCCATGTTCAGAGCACCACTATTCACAATAGCCAAGACATGGAAGCAACCTAAATGTCCATTGACAGATGAAAGGATAAAGAAATGTGGTATATACAGATACTTAGCTGTAAAAAGAATGAAATAATGCCCTTTGCAGCAACATGGATATACCTAGAGATTATCATACTAAGTGAAGTAAGTCAGAAAGAGAAAGACAAATACCATATGGTACCACTTATTTGCAGAATCTAAAATATGACAGAAGTGAACCCATCTACAAAACAGAAATAGGCTCACAGAGATAAAAGAAAACAGACTTGTGGTTGCCAAGAGGGGTGGGGTAGAGAAGAGATGGACTCGGAGTTTGGTGTTATTATTTTTAATTGCAGAATTCTTGTCCTTGAGATGTCTTTATATCTAGATTTGGTAGTATAGATCAATTTTGAGTAGCTGTTATGTCTCCGTTTAACATGTTGTATCACTCCATGTTAATTATTGATGCAGTTACACATTGAAAACTTCATGCTTAAGACAGAAGCTAGAGGTTCAGAAAATTGCCTGACTGTATGTCTAAAATGGTTTGAGTGAATCTCACTCAGTCACTGGGGTTTTACATAAAAACTGTAAGTATGGATCTCACTCAAATTATTCCTATGGTGTTTTAGGAAAGTTGACATGTCACAGGGCTCCTGGTGAGAAAGCTTCTTGAGTTTCCCAGAATGACACCACTGCCATTTAAATAAGCTGAATAAATTAAAATATTCTGATCATATTTTTAGAGAAGCTAGGTAGTTTCAGTCTGTAGATTAGGAAGTGGAAACTCTGCTTTGGTTCTAGCCTGAACTACACTGTATTGTTTAGACTCTTGTTAGATTTAGTCACTTAGTCTCTGGCTTGTTTTAATCACAGTTTTCTAAAGAAGCAGCTTTTCCTTTTCACCATCTAGTAATGTTGAGGAAGTTCATGGGGATCCTTGTCAGTAGAGGGCTTGGCAGAGTAGCATTATCACTCCATAGCACACTGGAAAAACCATCCCTGATTATCAAAAAGTAGTTTCCTTAACAAGGCATCAAAATTATTGTACCTCATCACATGGTCTCCTTTGTGGGTGGGCTATTATGTTTGGCAAAGACATGTGGCATAGCACTTTTGTTTTAAGAAACCTTTCCCTCTCTGGAAGAAACCTGTAATCTTAGCATAGCATTGTGGAAAATTGTGCAGAGGCTTTATTGTTTGAGTATACTGGCACAGGACATCTTTGCTTAGGAGATTCCTACATCTCCACGTACCATCTTTCTGTGGATGTCTTGGGACGGTCATGACAAATTGGGAGTTCTTTACATAACTGTCTTAACCATGAGGTGCAGTGAAACAATGGTTCACTATGCTTCCTATTAGTCATTATTATTTTAAGGTGTCCTTAGAATTCTAAACAACACAATGATCCAAATACATGTTAGGGTCTAACTTCTGTTGACATACAGCCTGGTTTGCACTTGTTTTCATGCTCTCATTTGTTCAGAAGGAATGAATAGGAAAGAGATGGACTGGGCTTCTTGGACATATGACCTGGGAAGTCATACATGGCAGCACCACTCTCAGAGGGGCCCAGAGCTTCATTTGAATGTTTTTAAACTTTTGCTGTTACCACCTTGAAATTCTGAATACTTTTTGAACAAGGGTCCCCACATGTTCATTTTGTATTGGGCCTCACATATTATGTAGCAGATCCTGCTTTGAGGTCATTAACTGTCATATGAACTGTTAGAAAATACCGGGTATTGGGAAAAAGGTGAATGAGATGAGGTGGAGTGTCCAGTGAGAGGAGGCATGTGCTAAAGAAGTAACTAGAGGGACTTCCCTGGTGGTCCAGTGGTTAAGAATCTGCCTGCCATGCAGGGGACACAGGCTTGATCCCTGAGCTGGAAGGATCCCACATGCCAAGGACTAACTAAGCCCGTGTGCCACAACTACTGAGCCTAAGCTCTATAGTCAAGAGCCTGAACACTAAGCCCACGTGCTGCAACTAGAGAAAGTCCGAAGGTAGCAACGAAGACCCAGCACAGCCAGAAACAGAATTAATGAATTAAAAAAGAGAAGTAACTAGGATCTATGTGTATTTATCTTACTGTTTTAATAGTGGTCTTTGTATTGACTCTTGGAGAAGGAAATGGCAACCCACTCCAGTACTCTTGCCTAGAAAATCCCATGGACGGAGGAGCCTGGTGTCCATGGGGTCACAAAGAGTCGGACATGACTGAGCGACTTCACTTTCACTTGTATTGACTAGATTTCTGTCCTATTCAAAGAACTTTCTGCCTCCTACATTCCTATGTTTACAAGTCTAGAAAAAATTCCTTGGGAGTGGAACCAAATAGGGAGTGGATCTGGGGAAATGTAGAGCTCTTGATTATTTTGCGTCATGAGCAGCTTTGGCTGGCAAATCTGGCTCTGTTGCTCAAATTCCAGTGTCAGGGCTTTATATGGCTCATTACCAAATGGAGTCAGTCCTAGGCAGGTGCTTGTTCTTGTGATTACTGCCATTGTCTAACTTTTGACAAGCTCACCTCCTTCATCCATGTTCAAATGTCACCCTTTCCTTGAGGCCCTTCCTGACCATTTTACTACAAATTGCAACCTATCCCATCCCACTTCTTACACTCCTGAAAGTGAAAGTGCAAATTGCTCATTCGTGTCCAACTTTTTGTGACCCCATGGACTATACACTCCATGGAATTCTCCAGGCCAGAATACTGGAGTGCGTAGCCTTTCCCTTCTACAGGGGATCTTCCTGACCCAGGAATCGAACCGGGGTCTCCTGCATTGCAGGGGGATTCTTTACCAACTCAGCTATCAGGGAAGCCCCTCTGACACTCCTAATTCCTCTTATTTCACTTCTTTTCATTTAAAAACATGAGATGTAAATAAATATTGTATGTTGTTGAGGGTTTTCCAGGTGGCTCAGTGGTAAAGAATCCCGCCTGCCAATGCAAGAGCCACAAGAGATGTAGGTTTGATAAATGGGTTGGGAAGATCCCCTGGAAGATGAAATATTCATGCTGAGATAATCCCACAGATGGAGGAGTCTGGCGGGCTCCAGTTCATGGGGTTGCAAAGAGTCAGACATGGCTAAGAGACTGAGTACATATATTGTTGAAGTGAAAAATGAATGAGGTTTGGCACTTAGTAAATGCTCAATAACCTTTAATTGAAAGACGGAATGAGAGAATGAGTGGATAATGTGCATTTCTAACAGCTAAAAGTTAAACCTGAATGAAGTAAAAATGTCAGCTTTATTCTTACCCATTTTCTCCTCAGCTGGGTTTGTTCTCTATACATTGATTCTAGTTCTCAGGATTTTTTTGAGCTCACTAACTGTCCCCTAACCCTGGCCCCAAAGTACTACTTTTGTGCACTTCTATGATCTCCTGCAGTTTAAGATCTATGAGTTTTCCAGCCTGAGTATCCCCTGTTATTTAGTAACAATATTTTCCTAATGCCACCATGGGAATGGAAATAAGAAAATGTGTTGCTTGGGAAGGAGGGTAGGAATGGTATATAGGATATTACTGATTATCAGAAGATATTTCTGTTTTTGTGGGAAATTCCACTTGGGCCATTTCATCATTCTTCGAGGTGTACCATGTCTACTTCCAGAGAGGAACTCTGAAGAGATAACTCAGTCCTTCATGTCATTCTTTCAGAGAACACTGGAGACATTGGTAGCCTCAGTTCTGATAATATTTAAAGTGCATGTCTACTTTCTAGCCTTCTTTAATAGTTCTCCTTTAGTATAAAAATCAGCTATTTGTTAAAATACTGTCTTCTAACTTAAGCCTCAAGAGACTTTTTAATCAATATAATATTTACTTAGTTTGAAGTATTCTGTTTTACATTTATAATTGAAAACTTAAACTCTTTGGCTAAGAGATACTTAGAGATTAATTAATTTATTAATTTAGTAAGTTAAAAGTTGGCACAGATGTACCCCGTTTTATTGTGCTTCACTTTTATTTCGCTAGATATATAGTATTTATTTCCATAGATACTGCTTTTTTAAAACAGTTTGAAAGTTTGTGACAACTCTGTACAGAGTAAGTCTATTGGCACCATTTTTTTTTAACAGCTTTTGATCACTTTTACATTTTGGTAATTCTTGCCATATTTCAAACTTTTTCATTATTATATTTGTTATGGTGATGTATGATAAGTGATCTTTGTTCTTGTTTTTTTCCCTTTGTGAGCAGTCTTTTTTTTTTTTAATTGAGGAAAGGCAATGGCACCCCACTCTAGTACTCTTGCCTGGAAAATTCCATGGATGGAGGAGCCTGGTGGGCTGCAGTCCATGGGGTCGCTAAGAGTCAGACACGGCTGAGCAACTTCACTTTCACTTTTCACTTTCCTGCATTGGAGAAGGAAATGGCAACCCACTCCAGTGTTCTTGCCTGGAGAATCCCAGGGACAGGGGAGCCTTGTGGGCTGCCGTCTATGGGGTCACACAGAGTTGGACATGACTGAAGAGACTTAGCAGCAGCAGCAGGAGCAGCATAGTGACTTGAGGGCTGTCCTGGTCGCTCAGTGATAAAGAATTCTGCCTGATAATGCAGGAGACGCATTTTCAATCCCTAATCTGGGAAGATATCCTGGAGAAGGAAATGGCAATCCACTCCAGTGTTCTTGCCTGGGAAATCCCATGGATAGAGAAGCCTGGTGGGCTAGGTCAATGGGTCACAAAAGAGTTGGATATGGATTAATGACTAAACAACAACAACATAGTTAGCCTACAATATTATATTAGTTTCAGGTGTACAACCTAGCAATTCAATATTTTTATAGATTGTACTCATACAAAGGTATATAAAATATTGACTATTTCCTTGTGTTGTACATTATGTCCTTATAACATTTATTTTTTAGCTAATAGTTTGTACCTTCAATCCCGTTACCCACTTTGCCCCTACCCAACCCCTTTCCCTATTCTGGAAACCACTAGTTTTTTCTCTGTATCTGTGAATCCGCTTCTGCTTTGTTATAATTGTTCATTTGCTTTATTTTTTTAGGTTTCACATACAAGTGAAAACATACACTGTTTGTCTTTGTGATCAGTGATCTTTGATGCTACTACTGCAAAAAGATTACAACTCTCAGAAGACTCAGATGATGGTTAGCATTTTTTAGCAGTATTTTTTAAATTGAGGACTTCCCAGCTGGCGCTAGTGGTAAGGAACCTGCCTCCCAATGCAGGAAGCTTAAGAGATGTGGATTCTATCCCTGGGTCAGGAAGATCTCCTAGAGGAGGGGATGGCAATCCACTCCAGTATTCTTGCCTGGAGAATCCTGTGGACAGAGGAGCCTGGAGTTAAGCGTCGTAGAGGAGAGTCGGACACGACGGAAGAAACTTAGCATTCACGCATGTGTGTTATTTTTTAGACATAGTAATTTGCATTATGTTACATAGTTGAAACATAACTTTTGTCTGCACTGGGAACTGAAAAATTCATGTGACTCACTTTATTGTGATATTTGCTTTATCAAAGTGATCTAGAACCAAATCTGCAGTATCTCCGAGGTATGCCTGTACCTGGATAAGGTAATGAAGGAGAAACATGAGAGTGAGTATACAAAATAGAATCCATACTTGGTATACCCAAATGAAATGCATGTTCAGTTGCTCAGTTGTGTCTGATTTTTTGTGACCTCCCCGGACTTTAGCTCTCCAAGCTTCTCTGTCCATGAAATTTTCTAGAAAAAATACTGGACTGGGTTGCTCTTTCCTTCTCCAACCAAATAAAGTACCCTGTGTAAGCAATTGTTTCTGTGTACTTTCATAATTTTTTCTTTTATTCCCTTTAAGCCTTGGGAAGCCTTCTAAACAATCTAAAATTCAACTTACTGGTATGAGAAATAAAGGCACCATCACAGTGATTTAGTTTTCAATTTGAAAGCCTGATGTCACATTCCACATACTTGCTGTGTTCAATCTGTTTCTTTTCAAAAGAGGAACAAGAAGACTGGCACTTGATTCTATCAAGTTTCAGGCATATACATTTATTTTTTAAATTTCTTACAGCAGAAATAATGACTTTTTGGACCCTCAAAATCATGTGGAATAAATATTGCAGTGAAAATTATTTCATTTCTCAGCTAAGAATTAGAGGACTAAATTTTAGTATGAAAATCAAATAGATCTTAGAATGTTGAAAATTTTGTTTTCTAATAAAGTGAAGTCTGAATTGCTGTGTTTGGTTCCATTGGGCAACTGTCTTTTGATTTTGTTCTTAAAGTATAAAATTTTGTTCTTAAAATATAAAATGTATTTCAGTGTAGGGAAATAGAATTAAAACAGTTAAGATGAGATTATTGTCTCTGAATTTTAGTCTAGGTCTGAGAGTCTGAAGATTTTAAGTGCTTCTAAAAGCGAGACAATCCCTGAAAACTCTCTGGACACTGTGTTTTCATTTCCCTAGGGGGAAGGGGAATAGCTGAGGTGGCTTCCTGGGTAAGGCAAGGGTGGAGAGAGCTGGCATTTCCCAGGGTGTCCGGGAGGGAGATGAGTGGATGTGTTGTTTCCATGGACACACCAGTGCTCCATTTGTTCATCTTCAGTGCTGACCTATGTGACTGGACTTGGTCCAGTGAGGTATAGACTAGGGGAAATTTGTCCCCATAAACTTTTCTCAATTTTTTCTCTACAATTTTATACAAGTGTTTTACTTCCAAAATATAATTATTTTGTAATTTTGCTTTCTAGATATGCTTATTCTTTCTAATGGGATATGGTTAAGCTAACGAAATAATCCAAAAACTAGTTGTTATTATTATTGTTTTTTAATCATCATAAAAGTACACACCAGTATATTCAGGAATCTATTTACTCTCTGGTCTGCTTGTAAGATATTTAAAGCATTATGACTTTTGTCCTAGTTTTATTTGAAGTTGGAACCCTCCGTGAAAATTCCTAGTTTTCCTGAGTGCGGTCTTACCCTTAGAACACGCGCTGCTTCAGTATGAGTTGTAAAGTGCAGCGGGCGTAATAAGGGCTGAAGTAAGGGTAGGCTGCGATTCAAAAAGGAAAATGTGGAAGAAGGAGCTACGGGTGGATTTCATCGGATATATGATTTAATTTAGTTAATTAGAAGATAGAAGGGTCAGGAAAAGCAGAGCTTGTGCCCACACAACTCACACAGTCTGATAAAGTAACCTTTAGACAACAGCTGTAATGTAAAAGGCCCACGCCAAAAACAACAGAGCAGGGCCCAGTTCCTGTCCCTTAAAGCAAGACAGCTGAAACAGTGGCTGAGTTTAACAACAAAAAGAACAAAGCAAAACAAACAATAATCCAAACCAAGGTTTTCTGAAGAAAGGAAAATGAACTAATTAGGAGTTGGACATTTCGAGAGCACTGCCTTATGGAAAAGTGCCAACTTTATCTGTGGACTTTTGGTTCCTAAACCATTGGCTGAGAAAATATTTCAAGTTACTGAATGCTTTCTGAGGGGAACTGAAACTTTGTATCTGTTTAATAAAAATTCTAAATTGGGCTTAGCATAATAATAATTTATGCTATGAGAATTTGAAGAGCAAAGAATAATACCTTTCTATTCACTCTAATTTTGCATCAGTTTTCTTTTCACAAGACAGGAAAGAGTTATTTTTATAGATAGTAATGTCCAATATACATTTAAATTAATAAACCCACATCTGTGATATTATGCATCAGTTTTTGAACAGTACTCTGACAGCTAATTTCAGTGTCAGAAAATGCTGAAAAAATGGAATGTTGATTTCTAAAGTGTTTTTTCTTTAAAAAAATTATATAATAAATTGTAGCCAATGATAAATGATTGTGCCAGAGATTTGCAGGTGACTGCCAAATAGAAGACTTTGTAAAATTGAAAAAAAGCTGGATCACTTAAGGAAAGTAATTCATTTCATACTTTGACTCTTTCCCAGAACAAACATAAAAAATGGACTCACTATTCTCCTTCCTGGTATTAACAAAATATTTTCCAAATCCATTGCATTGCATGCATTACATTCCTTTATCAGGATTTTATTCAGTTTGTGACTCTGCTGGAAACTGATATCTTAGAATTAATCTGATACATGCTTTTACCTACTTTTCTCTTGTTTAATCCTTAGCTAAAGTACAACTACATTCGTTTGAATTCTGTGAGGCTTTGTGGAACATACCACCACAACTACAAATAAAAAGCATCAAGTTGTTTTCTTAATTTCTTTTTTCTTCTCCTTTTAAAAGATTTTCACTTTTTGGTGAATTAATTGTTCTAAAAAGTTTCCAAGTTGAAGATCAGTTTCTTGATCTAGTATTTGTCAAATATAAATGTAAGGAAAATCTGTTTTTCAGGTACACGATAGTGTAGCCAAAGTGCCTTAAAAGCTTCTGACTGCTATTTAAAACATAGGTACGGTTTTTGTGAAAATCAAGAACATTTGCTCTCTACTTAGGTTCGGAAGCCCAAGAGTTACAGAGGGTCATCAGGGTTAAGAGAGCGGCAGAGACTTGCCCGTGAAAGGTGACAGTTCTGTTTTTTCACTAATGGGGCTCAGCAGCAGGGGCAGCAAGCAACGTGTCTGTCGTCCCTGTAAGCAAGCGCCTCTGTGAGTTATAACTAGGCAGACTTACTGTGATGGCCTGGAGTCTCTCCTTCACCAGCTCAGCTTCTTCCATTCTAGAAGTCGGGGACAGGCAGCCAGTGAGGGAAGTCCAAAGCTACCATAAAGCAGGAGCCTCCTTGGGGAGAGGAGTGGAGGTGACAGAAGAGAAGCCAGGAGAGACCCACTCCTGCACTGGTGGAGAAAAGCAGAAATCCCCGACTCGGCAGGAGCGCCTCTGAGCAGATGTACAGATCAGCCCAGACAGACACATGTAATGAGGGTGTGCCGGGGAGGCAGACGCTGAGGCTGCTGGCACAGGCTGACTGACAAGTTTGAACGGCAGCGGCACAAGCCCTTTTCCTTCAGGAGCTGCCAGCTCTTTGTTGCAACGTGCACAGTGAGCAAGGCACAGTTTCTTATTAACTGTTCCTTTCCCAATTCATTCTTCTCTAGGAGTAGCACCAGGAGCCCACGCTCTGTGTTTCATCAGCCTCTGCTCTAGCCACACACAACCAGACCTCTGCATGTGTGGGTTTGTACAAAGTTGGTGACCCCTACTCTCTCTCTACCAGACGGAGCCTTACCTTGACTGGGCCAAGTCACTTGCTTGCTTTTCTTCCTTTGATTGCTTTCAGATACTAATACAAAATTCTGGAGCAACTTTAGAATTTAATCTAGTGGTAAATTTACATCAGGCTGTCCTCACCTCTTCCTTCTCCTCCTATTCCAGCAGTGTGTTTCAAAGTTTGGAATCTTTAGGTCATGGAGAAATTAAAGACAGTGACGTGACTCTGTTAAGAACTTGGTCCATCAGCCGTGTTCAGTGCGGTTTAAATGTCAAGACCACTCTCTGTTATTTCTGTCTTGGACTTCTGTGGGATGGATTTCTTTCTTGCACCTTGTTCAGCAATGACACTCAGGAAGGTGGCCATTTTGACCTCACCAGTTACACAGGAGAAAGGAGTGTGGAGACTTTGAAAGTGTGATGAGACATTCTGTAACTCATGTAGTCTGACACCATGTGAGAATTCCTTGGCCCTTTGGCAAAAAGAAGTCAAGCCCAGTGAAACTCTTAGCTCGAAGCAGTCTTGGAAGCTTTATGATTGGCTTTGTCTGTTTTCTTTCCCCTACCCTTTCTTTAATTAAATTTTGATGCAATAAATCCTAATTACCATCTACCTCATTGTTATATGTGTAGATGCTGTCAAGCACTTTCATATCAACATTCAGCTAAAGAAGTTAAAAGGATAACCCAAACATCGAACAAATGGTTTACTTTCCTTTGCATTATCAATTTCAGTAATAATAATGGCTAATATTTCTTGAGTACCCTCTAAAGGCAAATTCTTTACGTTAGATTTATCTTACAAGAGGCTGGAAGATTTTAGCCCTATTTTAAAAATGAGGGAGCTGAGGATCAGAGAGGTCATTTGCCATACAGATAATAAACAGCAAAGCCAGGACTGGAACCTGGATTTTCTAACAGTCATTCATCAGGTCTGCCCAAGATAGGCTGAAGATTACATCCACCTTTGTGAGAAAGAGTTGGGCCCCCAGCTTCCTCCTCCATCTAGCTTCCAGAACACTTAGAGCTGGGCTTAAACCCCTTAGTTGGAACCCTGTAGGAATCTCCTTAAGTAAGCTTAGTGGCCCAAGTGAGAAAAGACTTCCCCATACTGTCATTTAAAGCCATCCCACCACAGAACCCTGTTTCCAGAATCTGGAGTTATATTTGAGAATAGTTTGTCCTTACTCGTCCATCCTCAAGAGACATTTAGGGAGACTAGAGAATGGGAGAATTGATCAGGTATGGACCAAGTTTGATTGCTATTGGATGAATATTTAACCATCAAAAATTTCAGTTTTGTTTATCTGCAGATCCTGGCTGAAATTAAAGACAAGAGAATGATAGTGAGAAATATCTCAGTCAAAATTGCATATTGGCTGCCCAGAACAGATGGCAGTCATCCAATTATTAACCTGGATCTTTTCCTAAAAACAATTTACCTCTCAAATCTCATTTCTGTAATGGGGAAACCCAAGTATTTTCTAGTGTAAGGGAAGGGCTAGATTAGATAAGAGAATCAGGGAACTGAGGAGGGAGCAAAGCTGTGATAACTGATTGGGATCATCATGTGTTTATTCAGTTATTTCATTGATAATATGAATTTGCTAATTTGCTAATTGTAAGCCTTTGCTGTCCATTTATTCTGCACAAATTTGTTGAGCACCAACAATGTACTAGGCATTCTACTAGATGTTTGACATACACGGATAAACAGAATTCC
>NW_011495072.1:20978604-20979306 GCF_000754665.1 Bison bison bison
GGAACTTACATTCTAATGGGCAGTAAAACATAAAATATAATAAACAAGCAAAACACAGGACGTGAGAAGATGACTATGTTGGTCTGAGTCCAAGATGGATTAAATATGTTTGATTTTATTAGGAGACTGACAGTGTGAGAGAGAATGGAGAGGTAGACAGCAAAGGCTGGAGATGGGGAGGTCTGGGAGAGTGGTCAGAACATGGTGTAAATCTGACTAGAGTGAAGGAAAATCGGGTGGAAACAGCCCAATTTATTGTGCAGTTCAAGGAAGATTGGCAAGTCTATCAGAGAGCACTGGAGCCAAAGTCAGCCACCAAGATGTCCTGTGTCTCCCAGGAATAAGCCTACTTTAGCATTCTTGCTAGATTCAATCAATGGCTGGGAGTAACTCTTAAGAGGCATCAAGTGATGTCGTTCAGTCGTGTCCAACTCTTTGCGACCCCATGGACTGTAGCCCACTAGGCTCCTCCATCCATGGAATTTTCCAGGCAAGAGTACTGGAGTGGGTTGCCATTTCCTTCTCCATAAGAGGCATGGTCTTAGAGCAAATACAGGCATGGATTTCAGAGTACAACAGCTGGGACCCTGTGGTCAATTATTTTCCAATAGTTGGATGTCTGAGAGGCACATTCTCATGATAGCCACTGTGATAAATGCTGTGGAAAGCAAATAGAGCAAAAGAGGAGAATAAAGATCTCTA
>NW_011495072.1:20979406-20980105 GCF_000754665.1 Bison bison bison
CAGCAACAAACTGTGGAAAATTCTGAAAGAGATGGGAATACCAGACCACCTGACCTGTCTCCTGAGAAATCTGTATGCAGATCAAGAAGCAAGAGTTAGAACTGGACATGGAACAACAGACTGGTTCCAAATAGGGAAAGGAGTACGTCAAGGCTATATATTGTCACCCTGCTTATTTAACTTATATGCAGAGTATATCATGTGAAATGCCAGGCTGGATGAAGGACAAGCTGGAATCAAGACTGCTGGGAGAAATATCAATAACCTCAGATATGCAGATGACACCACCCTTATGGAAGAAAGTGAAGAAGAACTAAAGAGGCTTTTGATGAAAGTGAAAGAGGAGAGTGAAAAAGTTGACATAAAACTCAGCATTCAGAAAACTAAGGTCATGGCATCCAGTCCTATCACTTCATGGCAAATAGATGAGAAACAATGGAAACAGTGTCAGACTTTATTATTGGGGGCTCCAAAATCACTGCAGATGGTGACTGCAGCCTTGAAATTAGAAGACACTTTCTCCTTGGAAGAAAAGCTAAGACCAACCTAGACATCGTATTAAAAAGCAGTGACATTACTTTGCCAACAAGAGTCTGTCTAGTCAAAGCTCTGGTTTTTCCAGTAGTCATGTATGGATGTGAGAGTTGGACTGTAAAGAAAGCTGAGCACCAAAGAATTGATGCTTTTGAACTGTGGTGT
>NW_011495072.1:20980218-20980479 GCF_000754665.1 Bison bison bison
CAGATATGCAGATGACACCATCCTTATGGAAGAAAGTGAAGAAGAACTAAAGAGGCTTTTGATGAAAGTGAAAGAGGAGAGTGAAAAAGTTGACATAAAACTCAGCATTCAGAAAACTAAGGTCATGGCATCCAGTCCTATCACTTCATGGCAAATAGATGAGAAACAATGGAAACAGTGTCAGACTTTATTATTGGGGGCTCCAAAATCACTGCAGATGGTGACTGCAGCCTTGAAATTAGAAGACACTTTCTCCTTGGA
>NW_011495072.1:20980579-21006164 GCF_000754665.1 Bison bison bison
TGCTGAAGCTGAAACTCCAATACTTTGGCCACCTGATGCAAAGAACTGACTCATTGGAAAAGACCCTGACACGGACAAAGATTGAAGATGGGAGGAGAAGGGGACGACAGAAGATGAGATCATTGGATGGAATCACTGACTTGATTCCATGCATTTGAGTACACTCTGGGAGTTGGTGATGGACAGGAAAGCCTGGCCTGCTGCAGTCCATGGGGTCGCAAAGAGTTGGACACAACTGATCAACTGAACTGGACTGATCTCCAAACTGCTGTTTGAAAACTCTTTATTTCTGATAGAATCATTAAGAGCATCTTGGCCCTCAGATTTATTATGTGATCAGTTCAGTTCAGTTCAGTTCAGTTGCTCAGTTGTGTCCGACTCTTTGTGACCCCATGGACCAGTCCATTTCTATTCTTCTTGCTCTTGACTCTGACTCTCCCGTATCTCTGGACCATGTATTTTCACATCCTTTTGGTCTCTAGTATGGGGTGGGATTTAACTGCTATACACAAGTAAGAAGCAGGTATGTATTAATAAGGGCTTCCCAAGTGGTGCTAGTGGTAAAGAACCTGCCTGCCAATGCAGAAGATGTAAGAGATGTGATTTGATCCCTGGGTCAGGAAGATCTCCTGGAGGAGGGAATGGCAACCCACTCCAGTATTCTTGCCTGGAGAATCCCATGTTCAGAGGAGCCTAGTGGGCCACAGTCCATGGGACCACAAAGAGTCGGACACTACAGAAGTGACTTAGCACACACATGTGTTCATAAATGGGGTGATCACATAAATTCCAAGAGATTCCGGATACTGCTTTATAGTCATGCTAGGATTTTCTATATAGTTGACTTGACAATATGCCTATTTCTTTGTTAGGTAATTTGAGCTTTATGATTTAGAGGCTGAGTGAGGGAAATACAATAGGCTTTAAGACCATCTAAAGGGTAGATGTTCATCTTACCTGAACTATTCACTGCATTGGGCAGAGTTGATTCCTCTTTCTGTCTTTCTTCACTGGGCCTCCAGGATATGCGCTCTCTTGATTTTACTCCTACCTTACTAGTCTCTCCTTCCTAGCCTTCTTTGCTGATTCCTTCTCTTTTCCCCAACCTGAACACCAGGGTTCTGTTGTTGGTGCTTTTTCCTTTTCTATTATTCTCTACTCACTCCCTAGGGATCTCATTTCATCTCATTCTAATGCCATTTATATGCCAAGACTGCATTTATTTATTGGGCTTCCCAGGTGGCTCAGTGGGTAAAGAATCTGCCTGCCAATGCAGGAGACACAGGAGATGCAAGTTCCATCCCTGGGTTGGAAAGAGCCCCTGGAGGAGGGCATGGCCATCTACTCCAGTGTTCCGGCCTGGAGAATCCCGTGGACACCTAGAGGAGCCTAATGGGCTACAGTCCATAGGGTCACAAAGAGTCAGACATGACTAAAGTGACTGAGCATGCATGCATGCATTTATTTGTATCTACAGCTTAGACTCTCCCCTTCTGCCCTAGGCTCTTAGGAACTCACTTACTCCAAATACCTGTATGGCTCATTCTCTCACCTTCTTTTAAGTCTTTGCCAAGATATCACCTTCTCCATGAGGTCTCCCCTGACCACACTATAGAAAACCACAAACCTCTCTCTCTCTCATTCTAGCAGTCCCCCTCACCTTGCTCTATTTTTTGCCATGTATTTGTTGCTCAGTCGTGTTCAACTCTTTGTGACTCCATGGACTGTTGTCCTCTAGGCCTCTCTGTCCATGGGATCTAGGCATGAATACTGGAATGGATTGCCATTTCCTTCTCTAGGATTTTTTGCCATAACCCTTATCATTTTTACAATACTATATAATGCACTCTTTTTGACTGTTGCTTGGTTGGATTATTGTCTTCTTTCACAAGAGGTGCAACTCCTACATAGTGAAGGGTTTTGTCTGTATTTGGACATCAACACTTGAAAAGATTCAGTAACCTATCAGGGAATCACATATTCAGTGCACAGTGAGACCAGGATTTAAATTTGGGCTTGTCTAGACCCAAAGTTCCACCCCAGCCCATTACATCATCCTACCTCTATTTTCCCTCAGTTGTAATGAGACACCGCGACACCACGTTTAACTACATATATTAATACATGCCTAGAATAGCATACTATGCATGACAAGCCAAGTCAATCATTTTGGTAATTTGTGGAACTGAGTTTTTAAAACTGCTTACAATCTATAACTATTTTTCCTTAGGAATTTGTTTAAAGATTACAACTTTTCTGTAAGTGAAGTATTCAGAGGTATCAGTTCAGTTCAGTCGCTCAGTCATGTCCGACTCTTTGTGACCCCATGAATCGAAGCACGCCAGAAGTATACTAGTCCCAAAATTCTACTAGTGGATATTCGAAGAGTGTGTGTAGTTAAGCATTCTGTTTTATCTTTGAACAACTTAAAGTTCTTTCACGCTGAGTTTCTTAGAATTAAAATAGCTACTTAATTTAGTGAGAAAGAATATTTAGAATAATTGTTGGACTTTTTGGAGATGAAGAAAACATCCATTTTCTGAGCTCAGCTTCAGTTATCTAATAGCCTGTCCAAAATAGCCACAGGAAAACAAACAAATCTATTAACAAATGAAACATACATAGCAAAATAATTCCCCAAGCACCCATCAAACAAAATTCGAGTGTCCCATCATTTCTTTTCTCATGTGCACATAAAATGAGAAGTTAATATTTAACACATTTATAATCTTATATTTTAGTTTCCTTTGACTCAGTTTACAAATAGACATGAATATAATTAGCATGGTAAAAAAGTGTTAGCAGTGATTTAAATCATAGAAAAGCAAAAGTCTAGAGTCTACAATTACTGTTCCACCATGATCAAGGGCTATCGGTGTCTCAACAAAATAAATTCAATTCGCCACTCGCACATCCAGACCTCGTGGCTTTCACAATCGTGTACACTGTGCACCATAGAGAGGATAAAAGGACCATCTGAGTTGAACTCGAAGTGTATTGTTTTGAGTCAGAGCTTTTGGTGAGGACGTTCACCTTATTCATTTTCCTGCCTTTGTTAGCAGTGTAAGGAAGCTGCCCTTCCCTTGGCATTGTTTTCGGGTTTGGGTGTTTTCAAAAGTGCTGTTCCACTGTGATACCTTCGCTTGAGGCTTTCATTTTCAGTCAGTCAATGCAAGACAATATTTAAAATATTTGGATCAAGAATGTTCTTGAAGTCATAAGTATTTTGAATGGTGTTCACAATACATGATACTACACAAACTGAACTGGGTACTGAAACTGTCTGGTTTGCCTCTGTGTGGACTTAGCTGCTCTTTAAACTTGAAAAGTTTGAACTTTTTTTGTGTTGAAAAATTATTTTGTATTTTTTCCTCAAATTTGTGATTTTAGTTTAGAGAGTGATTCAAGTTTTAACATTTGTGTAGTTGGAAGTTTTTGTTCTAGATTTGCACAAAGAAATATTGAGTGGGGGCCCTTTAAAGGAGTGGGTAGCCATTCTCTTCTCCAAGGGATCTTCCTGATCCAAGTACTAAACCCTGGTCTCCTGCACTGCAGGCAGATTCTTCACCATCTGAGCCACCAGGGAAGCTATCATCTGGCCCCAGAATTTTTGTATTATCTTCTTACTTTCTCTTTAAGTTTGAATCTCAGGTTTTGTTGGTATAGCAAAATGAATAGCCTTATATCTATATTAGGATCATAATGACAAATGGAGAAATTGAAATTGATCATTGAGGAACTATCTTCCCCATAAAGTAGTCACTGATTCCATCATTCTGCTAGACTGTTGAATTCAGACACTGGAATTCCTGGTTTTCATATTTAAATCTTAAATACCTGTATTCCCTAAAAGTTTCAAAGATCAGTTTGGCTGTCACAGGAATCGGTTATGGAACTGGATATGAAATTGTAAAGGGGTGTCACTGCTACATGGAAGCCCAAGTACCCTGAGTTCTGATCATTTGTTCATTCTCCTCTCCATACATCACACATTGGTTAAACATCTACTGACTATGTAACTAACTTCATGCTATTTGCTAGGGTCAGAGATGAATAAGACAATGAACTCTTTTCAGTGGAGAAGACAGGAGGTAAACAAAAGACAAGAAAACACTGTGTGAAAAGTGCTAGGTCACCAAAGTCAGACACTGGACAGAGGGGAGACCAGAGTTCACCCAAGTCGTCCTAGCAAAAGTGAGAGCTGAGCCAAATGTTTGAATCTTTTAGATTTGGACAATTAGGAATTAATTAATCAAGAGAATGTGTCAGGTTGGAGGGTGGGAAGGCAAAAGGGAAGTTGTACAGTAAACAGTCCTTGATTTTCTAGATCATCATAGACAAACTGAATATTCTCCCCAGATATAGATTCCTTAGCAGATGATGGAATGACTTACTTCCCAAATTGTCCACATACAGGCTTATAAGACCCCAGTTTATTATGTAAGGTATGTGGTATTCAAAGGCTATGCATATTTATACACATATTATAAATATGTTTGTTTACATAGATACACACATATTATAAATATTAGGGCTTCCCTGGTAGCTCAGATGGTAAAGAATTTGCCAGCAATGCAGGAGACCTGGATTCAGTCCCTGGGTTGGGAAGATCCCCTGGAGAAGGGAATGGCTACCCACTCCCAATATTCTTGCCTGGAGAATTCCATGGACAGAGGAGCCTGGGCGGGCTACAGTCCATGGGGTCACAAAGAGTCAGACTCAACGGTTTGACTAACACTTTCACTTTCATTATAAATATTAATGATCCTTAACTAATTCATATACATCAAACTCTTGATATCCTCATTAGAAAGTTAATGTAGGTGGTTTAGGAATCAGAGAGACTTGGGCTTATTTTCCAACTTTTCTACTTACTAGATGAGTGAACCTGGAAAAATCACTATCTCAGAGAGTCTATTCCTTCAGGTGTAAACTGATGATAATAATAGTTCTCATAAATTTTTTTATCAAGGTTAAATGAATATTTAGTTAATCATGGAGCATAATAGTTGTTTAACAAATGGCAACTGTTAGTCTTAATTTCTTATTGTTCAAGTCAGTTTCTTAGAAAGGTTTTTAAATCTTACAGGCACCGTATTATTTCTTTCAGTGCTTTCACACAACTGCATCTTTCTCAACACATAACCTAACACTGTGATTGACTTGCTCAGGAGAAAGACCAGAGACTCATCCTTCTCTGTGAGCCAAGAAGCTATCAGATGGGTTCATTTCTAACATGGGGAAACTGAGGCTTAGATGGACTGACTAATTTGAGCAGGGAGCCAGTTCACTAAATGGTAGCACTATCTGTCCAATAGTCTTTCCATTAGACTGTCTATGGAAATCTTGGAGGTCTTGGTCTGATTCTTTGTTATAATGGAAATATGCTATAAGCTTATCCAATTAGATTGGCTACTAGGCAGAGCCATCACTTTGAAAGCTAGGGTGCAAGCCAGTTATGTTAAAGAGGATTTGCATGGCAAAGCAAGAAAGGAGCCAGCTGTCAATGTGTTTACCCATCAGCCCATTTTGCTATTAAGAGTGAAGGCTCTGAGGTTTTTACTGACATATTGGATTCCAGACAATGGTAATTCTAGCCTGAAGATTTTTGGAAATAAATGTTTTGAAAGATGCCAACTGAAAGTTTACTTCTAAAATATTTAATGGGTCTCTCTTTGGAGAGATGGATGTTATGTAAGGGCCAGTGATTACTGCATGCTTTAGACAGGCCTTTAAAAAAGAACCTGAACAAAACCAAACCAAAAAATCCCCAAACCTTTTCATTTAGGAGGTTTACTCTATTTTAGCACAGTATGAAGAATCGCTGTTTTGTGATTAGACCTGTTATTAGATTTTCTCCTCTCATCTCCCTTCTCCTCTTTCCCTCTCTCGACTTCTCTCTGGTGAGATTCTAACCGTAGGAGTTAGATTGCTTAATGCCCGCCCAGGGCAAAGACTGAAAGAATTGCGGTATGCAGTCATGCAGTGGTGTGGGTGGGGTGAGAATTTAAGAGAACATTAGGTTCCAAGAAATATAGTTGCCACAAACAGATTTGTAGGACCTCCCTTAGAGCTGGTTAATTAGAATCCTTATTTCCTATGAAATTTGAAGTTCTAAGAATCTAGTCCAAATAGTGACAGAGATAGCTGCCACGTTATACCTACACCAGTTGTCCAACAGCCACTTTTTTTTTTTTTTAAAAGATCTAAGCAACAAAAATATCCCTCTGTATATATCTGATTTTATTTTAAAATGTATTTGATTGAAGTGTAGTTGACAACAATATATATCATTTAGTTTTAATCTTATTCTATAAAAATTATTTTCAGAAGAGAAATTTAAAAACAAATTACATAAAAATTTTCCTTCAAAGTGAAGTCCCAAAGAGCAGTTCACTCTGTTCCTGAGACTGGAATTCTTAAAAATGAAACTCTAAGCCATTATGGTACCACAATAGCAACCAGCC
Organism: Bison bison bison; assembly: GCF_000754665.1. Classification (NCBI taxonomy): domain Eukaryota; kingdom Metazoa; phylum Chordata; class Mammalia; order Artiodactyla; family Bovidae; genus Bison; species Bison bison. Next base: position 20,987,047 of record NW_011495072.1, read on the forward strand.
CTCTGAAGGCAGCCCCTGAATAGGGGAAGAATAGTAATTCAGTTGGGAAAGAAAGGTCAAGCCAGATGACTATCTCTAGTTAACTTTGTCCAAGGCTTTATTAACTTACTATGGTTTGCCCATTTGACATTTGATTTTTTATCAAGTTATATTCTTATCTGCCTCTTTTATTTCCATATCTTTTTTTGGAAATGGATATAAATGAAATAAAAATCACATCCTTTTGGGGTATGGGGCAGAGCCATTTTCCTTTGTTTGAATTTACCAAATCTCCGTGTGTGAAGAAGACAGAAATGCATTTTATGATGGTTTAATGAAATAAGTATTATGTTTCCTGGAGCTAGTAGTCAGCTCACTTCCAACTGTGAGATGTAAACACTTTCAATTTTGTGTCAGGCTTTGGGTGATTGCTGGTCTTCTCTCTCTTCCCACAAATCTCCCAAGTGCAAATGCACATGCTGATGAATGGAATGCAGAGAAATGGTATGCCATGGGTACACAGTGGGTGAGAGGTACAGAGAAGCACTAAGGGAGTTACAAATAGTAGCCCCCAGTGGCAAGTTACTGACTTCCTAACATAGGGCTCAAAATAAAGACGGGCTTGTCCACAAAAAAGAATGTGGTGATTCAGTTCTGTGCATTTGTTTACTGATGATCACTTTTTCCCCTTACGTCTTGACATTCCACCAAAGCAAATTGCATGATCTTCCCTTTGGGAACTAATCCAGAGCTTAGCTTTATTTAAAAGTTTCATTATACTAAAAAGCAAAATGTTCTCGCTGATTGAATAGATATCACGTCGCAGCCCACTAATTTCTCTATTTGGGAGAAATATTTGACTCCTATAGAGAAGTCCTGAATGTTTAGCTGATTCACAGTTAGTTTTGTTTTTATACTTACCGCAGCCCAGATCAGATCAGATCAGATCAGTTGCTAAGTCGTGTCCGACTCTTTGCGACCCCATGAATCGCAGCACACCAGGCCTCCCTGTCCATCACCAACTCCCGGAGTTCACTCAGACTCACGTCCATCGAGTCAGTGATGCCATCCAGCCATCTCATCCTCTGTTGTCCCCTTCTCCTCCTGCCCCCAATCCCTCCCAGCAGCAGAGTCTTTTCCAATGAGTCAACTCTTCGCATGAGGTGGCCAAAGTACTGGAGTTTCAGCTTTAGTATCATTCCTTCCAAAGAAATCCCAGGGCTGATCTCCTTCAGAATGGACTGTAGCCCAAACCACTACATTTCCTTCCTTCCTTCCTCTCTCTCTCCTTCCATCCCTTCCTCCCTCCCTTCTTTCCTTCCCTTCTTCTTTTTCTTTTCTTTCTCTCTCTCTCCCTTCCTTCCTTCTTTTCTTTCTTTTCAGTTTTGTGTTTCATACTTCAGGGATCCAAGAGGATGAGAAGGATTTTGACTTTAGGGAGTGGAGTGACATCACAGGCTGGAAGTTCCAGTGTCAAAAATCATTGCAATGCATACTATATCCTTGATAGTCGCCCTGGCTCTCTAGGACAGATGTGGCCTGGGGAAGATCTTTTAGCACACAATGGTTACTCCAGTATTAAAATGTAAATTCAACACTCTACAGAAAAAACATTTTTGAAAAGAGGCTAGGATTTTTCCAAAGTCACTTTGATAAGGTTTTACAATACTAGTTGAGAATCCTTGCTTCTCACAACACTTCTACTGCAGCTTTTATTCCTGCTTCTGTCAATAGCCCTTGGTTCATTCCACCAAACCAGTGCTAGCTCATTTGAAGCTTATAGCCAACATTGTGATTCAAGCAGCATGTGGAATTAATCTCACAGCATGGCCAGAATTACTTTCTCTCTCTCATCCAAGTGTGCACAGAACTCTTGATTACTACCTGTATCCTCACTACTCAAAGTCCATCTGTCCCTCTCTCTTTCTCCTTTCTCCCTTTTAACCATAGCATTGTTATTCATAGGTAAAACATAACTAAATGGGCCTAGGTAGTGTTTAGGTCAATCTGAATGATGTATTTAGGGATGAAAACACTTCCCATAGTCTAAAAGGAATGAGAGCTTAAGCATTCATGTTTTACTGAGTGCTCAACTCATGTACAGAAAGAAGTAATCCTTCCCCTAAGAAACTCGCTGGACATCAGTAGGACCTTTGTGTGAATTACAGCCTGCATATCACCTGTGTGTGTCAGCTGGTGTCGTATCAGTGCCTCTGTGGTGAGCTGGAAAGATGAATCACTTGGAATGACAAATAAAATCTTGGTTCAAACATGTTGATGGAAATCAAATGATGACTAAAAACCTTTTGAGTTTTAAAAGTCTGTTCAAGTGTGAACCTTTTCAATGCTATGCGCCTTGGGGAAATGACTGTTGTGGCATGGTTAAATTCATGTGCTCAGCCAGCATTTGTTGTGTATTTGCCATGACTTGGGCACTGTACATGTGGCTGGCAAGAGGGTTCTAAGTAGCACTGACGCCGTCTCTGCTCTCTTGAGCCTTACATTTCAGTGGTGAAAACAGACATGAGAAAAGTCAACACACTTTACTTTTATCTAAAAGCACAGTTTTAGATTGTGGCAAGTGCTATAGAGAAAACAGCGCAGGGCTTTTGGTGAAGTTCCTGGTTGGGGTTAGCAGCAATGGTAGGTGTATCTGACTTTGAGGTCCCACGGCCTGTAGCCCCCAAGGTTCCTCTGTCCATGAGCTTTCCCAGGTAAGAATACTGGAGTGGGTTGCCAGTTCCTTCTCCAGGGGATCTTCCCAACCCAAGGATCGAACCCCTCTCTCGTGCCTCCTGCATTGGCAAGCAGGTTCTTAAGGTGAAGTCATAGGGTATTTATCTAATTTAGACCGAGCTGTCAAGCAAGGCCTCTCTGAGAAGATAATATTTAAATTGTCTTAAGTTGAAAACTCAGGGATCTTTTTGAATTAGATCCCTCTCCTCATAGTTCTGGATCAATGATGCCTTACCTTGTTGGCAGGTCAACTGCTATCCTCAAGGTCCTTCCTATGATGTTTCAGAAGACATCCATTAGGGATAAGCTATGAGTTTATTTCCACTAGAGGCTTGCTCTGGAGGTCACCCAGTTCTGATCCTTCTCCTTAATGAATTAAATAAAAATATAGGTCTAAAACACAATTTTAGAAACACTTTCAAAAGTTTATAAAAGATAGTATTTGAATGAGACACAGGTGTATAATTGTATGGCTCAATTATGACTCATTCTTTCCCAGATATTTATAGAGAGGGAGCCTGAGTAGGCAGGGGGAACAGATTGTGATACAGGTCTGCCACCTGTGAAAGGAGATGGGCAAGGAAAGGATTGTGTAGAAAGACTTCAGAGCTCACTACAATTTTGAAAGAGTCTTGCATAGGCTGATGGGGAGTTCCTGGGTCAAGGGAGTCCCATGTCAAAATAGCCTGCATTTGATTATTCAGTCCATGTCTCTGCTGGGGGGCCCCAAGGTGGAGACAGAGCTGATTTAAGAGAGCTCCATGGTGTATGACAGAGAAGGCAATGGCACGCCACTCCAGCACTCTTGCCTGGAAAATCCCATGGATGGAGGAGCCTGGTGGGCTGCAGTATATGGGGTCGCTACGAGTCGGACACGACTGGGCGACTTCACTTTCACTTTACACTTTCATGCATTGGAGAAGGACATGGCAACCCACTCCAGTGTTATTGCCTGGAGAGTCCCAGGGACGGGGAGCCTGGTGGGCTGCCGTCTCTGGGGTCGCACAGAGTTGGACATGACTGAAGCGACTTAGCAGCAGCAGCAGCCTTGTGTATGACAGGCTTCCCAGGTGGTGCAGTGCTAAAGAATCTGCCTGCCAATGCAGGAGGCCCAGAAACTCGGGTTCCATTCCTGGATTGGAAAGATCCCCTGGAGAATGAAATGGCAACCTACTTTAGTATTCTTGCCTGGAAAATTTCATGGATAGAGAAGCCTGGCAGGCTACATGTAGTCCAGGGGGTTGCAAAGCCCACCAAAACTTATTTTAAATTTCTTTTTTTCTAAAATGACTTTATGGAGATATGTCACATATCATATAATTTACCCATTAAAGAGAATTTTTAGTATATTCACCTTTGTTTATCCATCACCACAATCAATTTTAGAACATATTTATTACTTCAAAAAGAAACCCATGCCCTTTATCCATCACCCTCAGTCTTCTTGTATGTGTAGCACTGATACAATTTCTGTCTCTATAGATTTGCCTGTTCTGGACATTTCCTATAAATGGAAGTATGAAATATATGGCCTTTTGTTTCTGACTTTTATTTAGAAAAATGTTTTTAAGTTTATTCATGTTGTAGCATCTATCAGGACTTCATATATTTTTGTGGCCAAATAATATTCCATTGTGTGAACACATCATATTTTATTTATTCATCAGTTGATGGATATTTCAGTTGTTTCCACTTTTGGTTATTAAAAATAATGCTGGTGTGAATATCTCTCAAAATTTCTACTCCATCTTTCCATTTTTCTACCCAGAGCTGCTTCTTCCTCATATCTAAGTCCAGAGATAGGAAAGCATGAGAATAGTCTAACAATTACAATGCATACTCAGGGGTAGATAACTGAGGCACTAGATGCATTTTAAAAGAGGAGCATTTATGACTCAAGTAAATTTTGAATTAAAGAGGTAGGTGCAGATAGTTCTTTTTGAGAAATGAAACCTTCCTAGTGCCCCTCTCTCACAGTGTCTGCCACCTGTCACTGTTCTCTCCTCACCCACAAAATTTCCAAAGCAGTTTAGCAGTCATTTCTGAAAAGCTGCAGATTCTTTCAACAGTTCTGTGTTTTATCCTTTCTTATTTTCTTCTGGTCACATCCTAATTTTCTTCTCTATAGTAATTTTTTCTGGGTGAATAAAAAGATTATTATTCTGAATCTGATCATTACCCATAATTGTAATATTTTCATCATCTCTTCCCCCTCTATGACCATTACTTCCTATCGTTGACCTCCCTTCTTCTGGAACTGTGATTCCAGCAATTTGATTTTACCTAGACCTGCAATCCATGGATGTCACTTACCTTTTCACTGTCACCCTCTCTATGATCTCTCTTCACTCTTGATCAAGCTTGAATTCCATTTGCAAACAGGATATCACACCTGTGTATATTTCCCTGCCTGTTTTGACTTCAGTGTTCTTCCTCATAAAAGTCTCTAAATCCATTTATCTCCTACATACTTACACCAATGAATCAACAGGACAAGAGGAGAAAAAAATACCTTGTCTCCCTATATAATTTGCACTGATTTGTCCCACTGCAAATTGACTACTTCACGTGGGCCTCTGATGCTTGATATTTCCTGGAAATGGAATGATTCCTGGAAATGGTTTTCCTAGTCTACTGGCTTTCCCAGTTTTCTAGCTAATTTTTTTTCATATCTCTCCTCAAACCTCAAATACCTCCCCCATCATCCTCAGTCACATCCGAAGGAAAGTTCTCCAGCCTCTAACCCCCAGTATATCTGTCTGCAGCATCTGCATCCTTTAGCTTGACCTATACATGTGTTTCTATTGTTTCTCCTTAGACAGAAAGCTAGTCTTCCCACTTGTGTGATGGATCCCACAATGTGATGGATCTTTTTTTCCGGCCAAAGATCATTTTGTTATTGTTGTTCAGTCACCAATTCATGTCCGACTCTTTGAGACCCCATGGACTGCAGCACGCCAAAGATCATAGTCCCAACAATTCTTCCCTCTCTCTGCTTCCTCAGTTTTCCACTTTCTTAGAACATTGTTACCAATATACAAATATACCATTCATTATATTTTGTATCTTAAAACAAATAATGAAAACCAAAGCTTTCTACTCAGTCCACTCTTCTTGCTAGTTACCACTCCATTTCTTTGGTTTCTTTTGCAGCAAAACTCTTTGAAATAGTTGCCTCTATTTGCTGCCTTCTTGAAATCTCCACTCAAAGAGCTAATCAATATCACAAACAGTATATCCAAAATTGAGTATCTGGTCTTCACTCCTGCAATACTTCTTTTCCATTTGTCTCCTTCTCAGTCGATGGAAACATCACTGTTTTAACTGCTCAGAACTTGGCTCTGAGCAGTTAAAAGGGATACCCTTGATCTTTTTCTCTCTTGCCCTATATCCAGTCAGTTGGAAAATCTCGTTTGCCCTACGTTTAATCTTTATGCTTTATCTGATCAATTATCATCATCTCTATCATTGGCACCCCAGTACAAGCCCTCTGTTGTCTCTCTCCCTGCATTGGTCTCCCCATTTCCATCCTTGCTTCTTACCATTTGTTCCGACAAGGATTGATCCTTGTAAAGCATAAGGCAAATCATCACTTTTCTGCATATAAACTTCAGTGTAAAAGCCAAAATACTAACAATAGCCTACACAGCCCTACATGAATTGAGCCTCTAATAATCTCTGACCTCATCTTCTCCTTTTTCCCTCCCACTTACACAGCTGATGTGCTCTACTTCAGGGCCTTTATACAGGCCTCTGCCTGGAATTCTCTTTCTCTAGAAATCCACATGGCCAGCTCTTTCACTTCTGGGAGCCTTTCAAACATCACTTTCTCAATTATGTACACCTAAGTTCCTCTATTTAAAATTGTAAAGCATCTCCACCCGGACTGTCTCACCCTGTTCTATTTTTACATAGTGTTTGCCACCTTCTAATATACTATATACTTCTATATATTATATCATCTCACTGTTTTTAATTTAATTACTTGATTTTAAACACTTTTAATTATTATTTTTGTCTGTGTTGTGTGTAGCACTCAGGATCTTAGTTTCCCACCTAGGGATTGAGACTGTGCCCCCTGCATTGGGAGCATGGAGTCTTAACAGTGGATTGGCAGGGAAGTCCTCAAATGGTTGTTTTTTAATGTTGTTGTCTTTTTTTTTTTTTAATTGTTTGTCTTTTTCTACTAGCATGTAAACTCCATGAAGTCTGGAATTTTTGACTGCTTTATTCATAAGCATTTAGATGCTCAATTACTATTGGATCAATATTTGATCATAAATTACTCTGGGAAGTTGAGAAATTTAGTATAGCCTATTAAATTTAATGATCAAATTGCTCTATTATGTGAAATATCAATTTTTCTTTGAAAGTTTGGTGCAAGAATTACATATTAAATCTGAAGCTTATTTTTAAAAGATATATATAAATATATATATTATATTTATCACCTACATTGTCATAAGCTTTCACTGAAATGTTTGCTATAGAAAAATATTTGTTTTAACTTACATTATATTTAAAAGCAGCATTCGTTTGATAACTAAGACCTAAAATCATGCATTTGTTTTAAAAAGAGAAGTTTAAAACAGTGGTATTAGCTTTGTGTCCTGGAATTTGGCATTGAGGACTCCCTGGAATTCTCCAACTGCTGAGACCTAGCTGAGAGCTAAGAATAGTGCAGAGCATAAACTTCTATAGAGGCAACTGTGAAAGGAATTTTTAGAAGCAGTGTGAGACTGTAGCCTTGTCAAAGAGTTTGGAAAATGGCAGACTTTGATTGTCAAATAGAACATATTTTTAGTTTTATATTTTACAGTCCTAAATTTGTAAGGAAATTTGTGAAAAGCTTGTAGAACCCTGCCTCCCAGTTTTATTAATTCTCTATTCATTCACATTTTATTGAACATTATTATGAGGGAACATAGGGCCAAATCTATATTTGGCAAAAGGCATATACTTATTGCCACATTTTACGGAGTACCTTCGAGGTTCCCCAGAAAGGCATGTGGCAATTTTGTTTGACATTGGATTATAGCTTGTTGAATTCACTTTAGACCTGGGATCCTCATTTTTGTTTGTTACCTTCCAGGCTAGATTCAAGGAATGTCTGGCAGAATCTGGGAAATGAAATGATACTGATTTGGTTTCCTTCCATCTGCCCTTCCACTGTTCTTATTTTCTCTTTCAGCGTCTTGATCCCTGTGGCCAGTTTCATCATGAGAGAATCCCACAAAGCTCTGCTCTCCCCAGAAAATGTTTGTGTCCTGGTCCTACTTGCCTCTTTCCCCTTCAGTGGAAATCTTTTCTTCTTCTTCTTTCTTTTTTTAATAATGTATTTCATTTTTGGTTGCTCTGGGTCTTCGTTGCTGGAGCGGGCTTTCTCTAGTTACCATGAGCAGGGGCTGCTCTTCGCTGTGGTTCATGGGTGTCTCATTGCAGTGGCTGCTCTGTTGCAGAGCACAGGCTCTAGGCACACACGCTCAATCGTTACAAGCATGGGCTTTACTTGCTCTGGGACGTAGAATCTTCCCAGACCAGGGATCAAACCTGTTTTTGCTGCACTGGCAGGAGGATTTCTATCTACTGTATACCACCAGGGAAGTCCAGAAATGTGTTCTTAATGGGCTGATAGTTGGTGGGGGGCGGGGAATGGGGAGTTAGTCTACATTTTTATTTTGGTAAAATAAGGAAATTGGTCTAGATGCTAACCAAAACCCCTTCCTGCTCTAAAACCCTGTGACTCTGTGATCCTTTCTTTTCCGTTCACAGTGAAAACTACTGATAATAAACTTTCCTGAGAAAACTGCCATTTTCACCATGTTTGTGAAATTATCCTTTTTGTTTTGTTGATCTCTCTCTCTCTCAGGAATATTATTTGGATCTAAAAGAGTATTCTGCTGATAGCACATTTCATAGAAGACTGGTCAGTCGCAGGCCTGGTTTCTAGGTGTTTGGATTTCAAGCTCATAATGGGACTGCTGGGCAGTTTGGTGCATTTCTCACTCTTGGTAAAGGTTCTGATTTAAAGCCACTCTGCATATGCTTCTCCATTTTTAGACTTAGCATGGACGACTGAGTGATCTATAGAATCTTTTATTAGAAGGTGCAATATTGCTGCTACTATGATGACTTACTCCTTGGAAGGAAAGTTATGAACAATCTAGATAGCATATTGAAAAGCAGAGACATTACTTTGCCAACAAAGGTCCGTCTAGTCAAGGCTATGGTTTTTCCAGTGGTCATGTATGGATGTGAGTGTTGGACTGTGAAGAAAGCTGAGTACCAAAGACTTGATGTTTTTGAACTGTGGTGTTGGAGAAGACTCTTGAGAGTCCCTTGGACTGCAAGGAGATCCAACCAGTCCATTCTGAAGGTGATCAACCCTGGGATTTCTTTGGAAGGAATGATGCTAAAGCTGAAACTCCAGTACTTTGGCCACCTCATGCGAAGAGTTGACTCATTGGAAAAGACTCTGATGCTGGGAGGGATTGGGGGCAGGAGGAGAAGGGGACGACAGAAGATGAGATGGCTGGATGGCATCTCTGACTCGATGGACATGAGTCTCAGTGAACTCCGGGAGTTGGTGATGGACAGGGAGGCCTGGCGTGCTGTGGTTCATGGGATCGCAAAGAGTAGGACACGACTGAGCAACTGAACTGAACTAATGATGGTTTTCTAGGCTTGGTTCTTGCAAGCAGTTCACGTGAGTGCACACCATAGACTGCTGCTGCTGCTAAGTCACTTCAGTCGTGTCCGACTTTGTGTGACCCCATAGACGGCAGCCCACCAGGCTCCCCCGCCCCTGAGATTCTCCAGACAAGAGTACTGGAGTGGGGTGTCATTGTCTTCTCCCCACATATGCTGCTGCTACTGCTGCTAAGTCGCTTCAGTCGTGTCCGACTCTCTGCGACCCCATGGACGGCAGCCCACCAGGCTCCCCCATCCCTTTGATTCTCCAGGCAAGAACACTGGAGTGGGTTGCCATTTCCTTCTCCAATGCAGGAAAGTGAAAAGTGAAAGCGAAGTCTCCCAGTAGTGTCCAACTCTTCGCCACCCCAAGAACTACAGCCTACCAGGCTCCTCCGTCCATGGGATTTTTCCAGGCAGGAGTACTGGAGTAGAAAGAAGTAAATGAGAAGCATTGTCCGTGCTGAAACTCATAGGCCTCTGCTGAGATTAATTGTCGGCAAACTCCCCTTAAGATCTGTGAATATAAAGTACTCTAGGGAGTGCAAAAAATTATAGTCATTACCCCGATGAAAAGCTGAGCTAATTTTGCCTGGTTCTGCTCCTCCGGTTTCAGGGAGTCTAGCTATTCCAAACCTGTTACTTAGATGACACACCATGATGACGACATCCAGAGTGTGATCAGCTGCTCATCAGATGCTGGGCCCCCCAGCATTTCCTTTCCAGCTCACAGATATTCCTATGGAATTTAAAACACCTTCTGAAACAGGGACCTTCCATCTCTTGTCAGTCATCCCTGCTTTGTAGCTGGTCAGTCGCTGTCCCCGGAGGGTGAAAAGACATACAGTCTCAGACACATGAATCCACAGTGAGCCCTGTGGAACCTCAGGGGGAGAGGAAAGAGCAACAGGTGCTGGGACCCAGGGCACAGGCGGAAATGTGCTGTCACAGTGAGGGATTGGGGGTATGCAGGCGAACTACCTGCCGAGCAAACTCATTAAGTTTCATGTTCTTTTCCAGAGCTTTCTTCTTTTGTTTCTGTATGACTGGCAGACACCCACAGTCTCGCTTGATTGTAGTATTACTTTCTTCGTTACCAAGGCAGCTTTATTACCGAAACCCAGTGAAATATTATAAAGAAAATAAAGAGCCCCAATGAAGGAAAATAAATTCTTAATAAAAGAGAGGTGATGATTTAGATAAAGGTTTCTTAACACTGGATACTGCTGTCTTTGGGATACAGCATGAAATTGGAAGGCAGTGGGGAAAGGATTTGGAATACAATGTTTTAGTTAAACTATTGTTTCAGTGCAAGGATAAAAGTGGGGAGTTGAGGTTAACCAGAACTTAAATGACTGGCAGTATTCACTTAGGTAATACCTGTTAAAGGGACTGGCATTTCCTGAAGAGGAGGAGGAGAAAAAGGGCTAATAGTTCCTAAAATCCTCCCCGCCTCCGAATGGTTAATCCTCAGGAAGCAGCTTCCTTGGGTCATCACGGCTGTGAGTGAGAGGGTAATTTACAAATAATGAAGGTCCGGTTCAAAGGCAGAGTGTATAGCACTGCACGGTAGCCCTGAGTGCCCACCCATCAAGATTTCTTTGAGGAAACTTGCCCTATCCGAGTCCTGTTCATGGTTCTTAATGGCAGGATATTTGGTGTATTCTTTGAGGAGTTTAGTTTCACTGGTGTACACTAATGTGCAGAACTTGAGTGAAGTTTGGAAGACGAGATAAGAAAAGGGACTTATATGTTCAAGTATCAGCACAGAAAATCCATATAGTATATTAATTGTGTTTTATTCTTTATAAAGTGATTCCATCCTTCACTCTACAACTTTTTTTTTTTAAACACAATTCTTTTTCTTAACTAAAATTGCCTTGCTGTGACTTGCTCACTCCATTAGAGAAAGCCTATTTATAACACATATTGCTTAGTGTGGATTGGAAATTCTGACTCATCCATTCTCATTTTTAATGATTACCTAGACTGAATATTTGCCTACTGGCAGCGCTCAGTCTTTGCTATGGAAAAGGGACAGTGACCAAATTTTGGTTCTAAGGTGCTAATAAGAGCTAGAAATCATTTTGAAAACAATATTATGCTTAGCTTGTATCTCTAAGATGTTTTCCACCCTCTTGAGATGTAGTCTTGAATGTAATAATAGTGATAATAACATTCAGTGAGAACTTGCTTTGTACCAGATGGTGTAAATTCTTTACATATGTTGACACACTTAATTTTCAGAACAACCCAGTGAGCTAAGTCTTATTAGAAAGACCTCAAGGGAAGGGCTGAATGGCTATTGCTCTGGGTTTAATAGATGGATCAAGTGTTAAAGGAGGGCAGATTGATGCTGAATGTCAAGTGGTGGATGCCTTTTCAGATCTAGTTGCCCTGGCACAACGTTCTGTTCTTGGGACAATGGCTAAGCATGTGAGGATTAAAGAGGTATAATATTGAGATGCAAGTGTAGGGAAACACTGTGGCCATGACTGAAATTTGGTCCAGTGTGGATGTCACTGATCCCACATTAATTAATTAATAAAATAAAATAAATAAAATGCTCACCGCACTGATATTTGTCTTTTATTTTATTTGTTTTAATTTTCTTGGCTGCCCCACACAGCATGTGGGAACTTGGTTCCCAGACCAGGGATCAAACCCAAACCCCTTCCATTGGAAGGTCAGAATCTTCACCACTGGCCTGCCAGGGAAGTTCCTGATACTCATCTTTTAGAGAGTTCAGGGATTCTGTGACAGTGAACCCAGTTATAGGCCTAGTAGATTGATGGGTCTTTCCATTCTCTCCTTCTGCTAGCATTTAGGAGAACAAATGACCCATTTGTTCACAGTGAAAGCCCTTAGAATTCTTGGATAATTCAGGGTTAGGATAGGATGCCGTTTTTAGGAGAGAGATGCTAGACTTCCTGCTAAGGCAGATACAGTTTCTGTCAACAAGTTGGAAAGGTAAAATAAGTCTGACTATATTTATGCCAGAGGCTGGATGTTCCTTCATGAATATCCATTTCTATGGGTCAATGCCTTGGCTAGAAATCTCCAATGACCTTCCATTACATATGGTACCAACTTAAATTCCTCCCACCAGCCCCCAGAGTACTTTGCCTCTAGTTGCTCTTTTGGGATGCAGTATGGACATTCTGTTGAATCCAAGCACAGATCTTCCACTATTATGGGGTTATGATAAACTCATGGTCAAAAGAAAATATTGTAAATTGAAAATGGATTTAATACCCTAACCTACCAAACATCATAGCTTAACCGAGCCTACCTTAAATGTACTCAGAATATTTTTATGAGTCTACTTTTCACTAAAATCATCTAACAGAAAGCCAATTTTTAGTAAAATGTGACTGTCTCATGAAATTTGTTGAATTACTCTACTGAAAGTGAGAAACAGAATGGTTGTCTGGGTGCAGAATGGTGGTAACTGTGTTGGTTACTTATTCGCATGATCGTGGGGCTGACTGACAGCTGTGTCTCACTGACGCTGCCTAGTAACAGGAGGGGGCATCTACTATATATCACTAGTGTGGAAAAAGAGCAAATTTCACAATTTGAAATGTTGTTTCTACTGAATGCGTATAACTTTTGCACCATCACAAAGTTGAAAAGTTGTCAAGTAGAACCACCGTTAGGTCCTACAGTCTCACTTCTGTTTCCAAAATATGCTGTGCTTCCTGACTTGAAACTTTGCTCATGATTTTTTCTGTATCTTCAAAAGGAACAGTTCCTCCTCTCTCATAATCCAGATTAAACTCCTCCACTAAAACCCCCTGTCCTTGGGGAAGTTTTTCTCTACTGCAAGCAAATCTCTTCCATCTCTAAATTTCTACGGCCTTTACTATCCACACTGGTCCTTTGTTTCCATGAGAATAAAGTGCTAGCTACCATTAACGATCTACTTTGTTTATTTATATATTTTCTTTTAAAATTGTTATTTACTTATTTATTTAATTTTTGGCTGTGCTGGGTCTTTTCTCGTGCTTTGCTCTGTTTGCAGAGAGCAGGGTGGGGTGGAGTTGGATGAGGGGGTAGGGGTCGGTGTGAGGGGACTATTCTCCAGTTGCGCTACCAGGGTTTCTCATCTTGGGAGCTTCACTTGTTACAGAGCATGGGCTCAGTAGTTGTGGCACACAGGCTTAGTTGCTCTGCAGAATCTTCCCGGACCAGGGATCAAATCCATGCCTCCTACATTGGCAGGTGGATTCTTTACCACTGAGCCATCAGGGGAGCCCTTTATCTTTTCTTTTTTTAACAAAGCTTTAAATTCTGAGAGGACAAGACTACAGAACTATCATTTCTTTTATATTCTCCAAGTGGCAACTTGATCAGAGGGAGGAAAACTATGCATTGAACCAGAAGATCTGGATTTCAGCGATGCCTCTGCCAGTTTCCTATTGTGAGCTTAGGTGACTTTTTCAAGCCTCAGCTTCTTCATCTATAAAATGGACTTAATAGTCACTCTTTGACAGGGTTACTCTGAAGATGAAACATAATAGGGTATCTGAAAGTAACTGTGCAAGAACCAGGCACTTGTAAATTATTAAGAATGTGTGATCATAAAATCTTTTGAAAATGAATGACTATTATGCAGTCATTTTTTTTTTCTATTTAGTTAAATAATTTGGCTGCTCCAAGTCTTAGTGGCAACATGTGGGATCTAGTTCCTGGACCAGGGATCAAACCTGGGCCCCCTGCACTGGGGTCATGTAGTCTTAACTGCTGGACCACCAGGGGAGTCCCCAACCATACTTTTCTAACTGCAAGAATTTACACCATTTCAATATCTTTATTAGGGACAGCAGAATATCTTAGAATACTTTGTCTTCATTTTAAACTTCCCAGTGAAAACCATGACCTTCCTTTGAGCATCATTTGTTTTCTTAAGCAGCCTGGCCCCTGTAGTTAGTCACACCAGAGGTGTCCTATCTATCATCTTCAAGTTCTTTCCCCTGCTGTTCTCCTACATTTTCAATTTTGCTGTGTTTGTTCTCTATTGCTGCATAATAAATCACTCCAAAATGTGGTGCCTTAAGAATCACTTATTATCCCTCATTGTTTTGTGGAATTTAGGAGGAGCATATCATGACACTGCAAATCAGATGTCAGTGTGGCTCCTGTCATCTGACGGTTTAGCAGGGGCTGAAGATCCACTTCTAAGATGGTTTAGTTACATAACTGCTGCCTGGGCACCTCTCCACATGGGCCTCTCCACAGGACCAGAGTTTCCTCATGGCACTGTACAGGAGGAAAATCTTTTTTTTCCCTTCTAAATTCTAAGCCATATCAGAGATGTGCTATCTATCAGCTTCTAAATTCTAGTCTGGGGCACCTGTAACAGAAGACAGATTAACAAGAAAAAAATAGAAGTTTATTAACATGTATATTGTTGGGGAGAAAGAAAAATTCTTCCTCTACCTGTCTAGGTTTTTTGGCTGTTCTAAAAATAAAATTGACATAAGACAGATTAATAAGACAAAAATAAATTATTTACATATGTGCAGGGACCCAGAAAGACATTGACACCTAAGGGCAGGTCTGGCCTTTGTGGTTAATATATCCTCTTGAGCTAAGGAGTGGGATAGGAGCCTGGGGCTTCAAAGGGAGGAGGGTGATTCATAGGACAGTAAGAAAAGCACATTTGGTAATTGGGTATTTGTCTGGCCACCCAGATAGGTCACTCGGATAAGACGTTCTCTCTGGTGATACTGTCCCCTGGAGAAGGAAATGCCAACCTGCTTCAGTATTCTTGCCTGGGAAACCCCATGGACAGAGGAGCCTGGTGGGCTACAGCAAAAGAGTTGGACTCAACTTAGTGGCTGAACAACAACAACTGGTAATACTGCAGCTCTCTTTCTGGGCTAGGTCCTTATCTAAATTGTCTCCCTGTCAAAGTGGCATATTTTGGGGAGGCTGATTCTGAACCCCTTCAATATCTCACACTGTTCCTCTGTATCTGAAAACCTATGAACAAGTCTTCTGTCCCCTACAATGCCCAGTACCCAACAGACATTAGACAGCCACAGGATAATAGCAATTCAAACTCTTCAAAAAGGGCAAAAACACGAAACACACAGAGCCAGTGGTCTATAGCAATTTCACATCCAGGTAGGCACACATTGACAATTCTTTGATGAGTGCTCAGCTCTACTGCCTTGGAAGGATACTCCAAGACTCTTGCCTCTGCTACCTGGGCTTTGGATTCTGTCTTCTGAGCCTTCCTTCCTCTTCCATAAGAAATGCCTGGTATTTGCACTTGAGTGGTTTTCTCAACCTGCTTCTTGACCATAGTAGTTCAGGGATCCAAAGGTCTCTCATTTACCATCTCAGTCCCTTAAATTCAAGAAGACATAATTCTTTATAAATTTTGTGAGTTTTTAGTGACTCAACTATAATCCACTCTATTAGACAAAAGGCACATGTACAGTTCTTTTCAAGATTGCACTCTCTTCACCTTGAGCTTCCTGTGAGCATACTAAGAGACATCATCTTTCAGGGTCTTAGAGGGATTTTTTAAAAGAAATGAATTTGTGAGACTTAGTCTCAGACCTTAGAGGACCTTTTGTCTGACTGAATAACTTTCCCAGGTACTGTCTTAGATCTTTCTAAGTTCTTAAAAAAGGATCTTATAATATTTTTACTGTATTTGATCTCTGTTCTGAAGTCTCTTCTTAATTTGAGAAGCTTGGAAGTGCTGAGAATAAGATTTCAGTTTTGAACTCAGCAAGTCTTAGCTTCTTTTTACAGTTAAATATTCTTCATTCATCTCTCCTGTTACATTTTACTATGAGGGACACAAAGAAGCCAGGTGGCACTTTTAGCACCCTGCCTAGAAATCTCCTTTGCTAGATTATTCAGTTCATCAGGTACACTTTCTACTTTGCCCATCACTGCAGGCAGCAGATGCCTAAATTACCTGCCACTCCATTATAAGGACACTCTTTCCCCTAGCTCTCAATAACATTTCCCACGTTTTCTTTTTTCTTTTTCCCTTTAAACTAGACCTTATTTTTAAAAAAACAATTGTGTGTGTGTGTGCTCAGTTACGGCCTACTCTTTGTGACTCCATGGACTATGGAGTCCTACCAGGCTCCTCTGTTCATGGGATTCTTCAGGCAAGAATACTGGAATGGGCTAGAATCACCGAAGAATTGTATGAAAAGTACTGAGAGTTCCCATGACCCCACTGTCCTCACATAGACACAGCTTCCCCACAGTTGGCATCCCCTACCACAATGAGACATTTGTTACAGCTGAGGAACCTACACTGACACTTTATCACCCAAGATCATAGTTTATATTAGGATTCACTCTTGGTGTTGTATGTTCTATGGTTTTTGACAAGTGTATGATATTAGGATTCACTCTTGGTGTTGTATATTCTATGGTTTTTGACAAGTGTATGATAACATGTATCCACCGTTATCCTATCAGGCAGAGGATTTCACTGTCCGTAAATGACAGAGGATGAGATGGTTGGATGGCATCACCGACTCAATGGACATGAGTTTGAGTAAACTCCAGGAGTTGGTGGAGGGCGTGCTGCAGTCCATGCGGTCACAAAGAGTTGGACACAACTGAGCGACTGAACAACTGAACTGAAATCCTCTGTGCTCTATCTATTCATCCCTCCTTCCGCTCTATCCTCTGGCAACTACTAATCTTTTTACTGTCTCCATAGTTTTGCCTTTTCCAGAATATCATACACCTGGAATCACACCATACATAGCTTTTTTGGATTGGCTTCTCCCACTTAGTAATATGCCTTTAAGGCCCCTCCATGTCTTTCTATGGCTTAATAGTTCATTTTTTTTTTAAAACTGTGGAAAAATGTATACTTTTTTATTTTCATTGTCTGGCTGTTCCACAGTTTATCCATTTGCTCGATTTCTTTTAAACCCTCATTGAAATCCTCCCTCAGGATTTCATTATCAGTGTCTTCTAGGTCCCTTAGGCTCTCACCAGCATTCTTCTCAAGATCCTTCTAGTTTCTGCCTGTCATCCCATCTCAAGCCGCTCTCCCATGTTTCACATTTTTGTCACAGTAGCATTCCATTTCCAGGTTCTTAAATCTGTATCAGTTACAGTTTGATCAAAGAACAAACCTCTCTCTCTCTCATCTATATAATCTATATCTATTTCTATATCTCTTAGTATATAAAAATAAGCACACATTATAAAGGGATTTGCTTCAGGAATTTGACCAAATGCAATTTTGGGAGCTGATTGCACAATTTATAGGAGGTTTTTGTTTCTTTGTCTGGTAGAGGAATTGAAAATTTACATGTTGGGCAGTTGGAAAGGGATGAAAATACAAAATGGTCCTAAAGACAGATCTGCACTGACTTCCTGACATTAAGCTTTTAACTTGGGTGATGGGTGTATCCTGCAAGAGAAGCTGGTAACTTCTGTCACAGAGCTAAACCTGCACCTGTCCCAGGATTTGGAGAAGCTGAAGCAGGAGAAGTGTGCTTGGCTGCTGCCCTGTGCCGATCAGTGGAACAACAAGAAAGACATGCCCAGGTGCTGCAGCAAAGCCTTGTTTGGCCTTGACCTTTGCAGCACAAAAGGAGGATGACAGCTCTTTCTCTTTCACTTTTCCAAATGTCATGCACTATCTTTTGTGCTCCAAACTCACCTGTCCTAAGGAAGGGAATTCTTGGAAATTTACTTAAAGTGACAAAATGCAAACCTGATCCTCTCGACCATACACTCTCTCTTGACCTCTTCCCCACCCTATACACACTTTGGGGCTTCCCAGGTGTCCAGTGGTAAAGAACCCACAATGCAGGAGATGTAGAAGACAAGGATTCAATCCCTGGGTTCAGGAAGATCCCCTGGCGCAGGAAATGGCAACCTGCTCCAGTATGCTTCCCTGGAAAATTCCATATAGAGAGGAACTTAGCAGACTACAATACATGGGGTCACAAAGAGTCAGACACAACTGAGAATGCATGCATGCACTCATACATTCTTTATTTCTTTTTAACTGCAGGAAATTTGAAATGAGATGCACAATTTTTGCACATTGGATAGTTGAATATTATTACAGGACATGTTTTTTTTCACTTGTTCAACTCATTTAGCTCTCAGTAAATTTATTACAGCAGCTGCCTTAGACTTTTTCTAAACCCTTATTATATTTCAAACACTATTATTGCCTCATACTTCTCTCTCCTATTACTGATGAAAAATAAGGTGAAGGGATATAGGGTAGGCTGGTGGTTTTCAAACCTTAGTGTGGTTGAGATTTTGCTGGAGGCCTTATTAAGACAGTTAGGCACCCCCTCTCTCAATATTTCTGATCCAGTAGGTCTAGGTGAAGCCTAAGAATGTACTTCTAACAAGTTCTCATGGGATGCTAGACTCCAAAGATCTTTATGAACTAGGGATGGGGGATAGAGATTGAACCAGGATGGGCTAAGCATGGTACTATGGTAATGAGATTTGAGGAAAGAGCACGTGTTTTAAACTTTTGGTAGGCTCCCTTGGCCCTAGTGTCACACACCCTGCTATAGCTAGGATTAGCTATGGGGTTTCTAAGAGTAGCTGAAGATTATTCCATGTGTATTTTGGTTTTGGCAAAAAATAAGATGTACTTGAATGAATGCATATCTAGACCCTTAATGAAATGGTGAAGACATGAGGAAAAGAAATTCACATTTTGCCATCTTATTGTAGCCATCTGG
>NW_011495072.1:21006267-21008340 GCF_000754665.1 Bison bison bison
ATCTGCTGGTGTTTAGACATGTGGTGTCCTCAAAGTACTGCAAATCCCTGGGGGGAATTTTCATTCTTTAAATAAATATTATTTTCCTAGTCTTTACCTAAATATGGAGAAGAATATTCTTTTTGTATCTGAGATTGTTGTTCATATTTGAGCATCTTGCTTCTCTAACATAGTATATTCTGATGAAAGTAAGGGGTAGGTTTTAGCGAAGGACACAGACAGGTATGATAAACTTTAGAGAAGCTTCACTGTTTAATGAAAAGAACACTGTCTAATGAAAAGAACACTAAGTTTCAGCTCCAAATCTGCAAATAACATGTTGCAACATTTGAGCAAGTCATTTAGATAATCTGGTATTAGTTTTCTGGACTGTAAAATAAAAGAGACGCATGAGATAATTCCAAAGGTACTAAGCCTAAAATCCAACGATGATTTTAATGGAAAACCAGTTCATCAAGTAACAGGATTGATGTCATTATTCTGGGAAGTAATACAGAGTCATGTTAGAAAGGAACAAATTTGCAAAGTAGATTGGAATAACCTACTGAAGCTTCAGAACCTTGATCTGAGTCTTATAGGACAAACTAATCTTCTAACTGGTTTTAAGTGAATTGAACTTCTTGAGGTAGGGTGAGAGGGCTGGCTCTAAGGCTGTGCACCTTGGCACACCAGTCTCTTGTTTAATGTCATTTCCTCTCAAGGGCCAATGTCAACAATCAGGCACACACAATGAAAGTCATTGAGTCAAAGTTTCAATGCTTAGGTGACTGTGGCAGGGTAAGTTTTGATGGTGGAATTTGATAAAGCATCTAGATTGTTTACTCAAAACCTGCATCAACTGAAACTTAATTATAAATAGCTCCGGACACATTTGACATTGAATGTACCCTGTGATGGCATCCTTTTGGAATTTACTTACATCATTTGGTGATGATAATAGCATGAAACATATTTTAACCTGATTTCTTCATTGAAAATTCATATTTTTAAATGGAGTAAGGGGCTTCCCAGGTGGCTCAGTGGTAAGCAATCTGCCTGCCAATGTAGAAGACATAAGAAATGCAAGTTTGTCCCCTGGGTTGGTAATATCCCCTGGAGGAAGAAATGTCAACCCTCTCCAGTATTTGTGCCTGAAGAATCCCATGGACAGAGAAGCCTGGCGGGCTATCGTCCATAGGGTTGCAAAGAACTGGACATGACTGAGCACGCACACATACTCTCAAATGGAGTAAACCATGTAATTTAATATTCCCCTTGAATGATGATGAATTCAAATATAGCTAATTTTTTTTTTTTTTTTACCAAGGAGAGTAAAGGTTCACAAGCAAAGTTAGATTTAAAAAGCTTCTTTTTACTTCTTCTGTCTTAAATAGTGAGCAGAAGGAGAAAGCCAGAAGAATCAGTCCAAGAGGGAGAGATGTACATTTATAGGGTTTTGGTGAGGTAGTTAGGTCAGTTCTTGAAAAATGGTGTTTTTGGTGCACTTTGCGTATCTATTTTTATGCATTTCCAAGCAACTTATTCATTTAAATTATTTATTGATTGATTTTTGGTTATACTGGGTCTTGGTTGCCACGCATGAGCTTTCTCTGGTTGCGATGAGTGAGGGCTATTCCTTGCTGTGATGCACAGGCTTCTCATTGTGGTGGCTTCTCTTATTGTACATCATGGACTCTAGGCACATGGGTTTCAGTTCTTGGAGCAGTGGGGATCAGAGGTTGTGGCACATGGCTTTAGTTGTCCGAGGCATGTGGAATCTTCCCAGACCAGGGATAGAACCCATGTCCCCTGCACTGGCAGGTGGATTCTTATCCACTGTACCACCAGGGGAAGTTCTCCAAGCAGTTTAATAAAGGTCTTCCAAGTGTAAAGAACCTATGTACTGGAATCTATTCTCAATGCCTTTGTGTTTTTCAGCTAGGATATAAATACATGTGATGAATTTTGATGGTAATATGGAAAAGTCAAAAAGAACCTTGAAGTGAGAATGGTCCAGAAAGGGAGGTTTAAGGAATATTTAAAGTCTTAATCACTCAAGAGTGTATATTTTTATAGACAGAATAGTTCCAAAAT
>NW_011495072.1:21008440-21008844 GCF_000754665.1 Bison bison bison
TTATAGGGTTTTGGTGAGGTAATTAGGTCAGTTCTTGAAAAATCGTGTTTTTGGTGCACTTTGCCTATCTGTTTTTATGCATTTCCAAGCAACTTATTCATTTAAATTATTTATTGATTGATTTTTGGTTATACTGGGTCTTGGTTGCCACGCATGAGCTTTCTCTGGTTGCGATGAGTGAGGGCTATTCCTTGTTGTGATGCACAGGCTTCTCATTGTGGTGGCTTCTCTTATTGTACATCATGGACTCTAGGCACATGGGTTTCAGTTCTTGGAGCAGTGGGGGTCAGAGGTTGTGGCACATGGCTTCAGTTGTCCGAGGCATGTGGACAACTGTATCCACTGTACCACCAGGGGAAGTTCTCCAAGCAGTTTAATAAAGGTCTTCCAAGTATAAAGAACCT
>NW_011495072.1:21011117-21015910 GCF_000754665.1 Bison bison bison
CAATATTGTAAAGTAATTAGCCTCTAATTAAAATAAATAAATTTAAAGTTTAAAAAAAAAAAAAGGAAAAAAAAACTGTCTGAAAACAGCAAAAACCAAAAAACAACTGGACTATTAAAAAAAAAAAGAATACTGCAGTAGGTTGCCATTCCCTTCTCCAGGAGATCTTCCCAACCCAGGGATCGAACCTCTGTGTCCTGCATTGCAGGTCAATTCTTTACCAACTGAGCCAGCAGGGAAGTCCTGGGGTGGCTGGGATTAAATGGGGGCCTACAGCTACCCATGGGTGGGTCTTTGGGTGGGCCTTTGGGTGGTGGGCCTTTGTCCCCACAGGGCTGACTGCTTGGCTTTGGGAAGGGTTGTCCCAGGACAAGTGCTGACTGACTCATGGGTGGGGCCAGGTCCCAGTGCTAATAAGTCAGAGCAAGGACTCTGAAGTGGCACTTACCTAATGTCTTTGTGGTAGGATGAGCTCCTCCAAATAGCTGCATCATCATCTATATCCCTGGGTAATCCTGGTTGCTCCTTGCCTCTCTGGTAGGCTCCTGAAGATTAGCAAGTAGGTCCAAGTCAGACTCCTTTGGAATGACTCTTTCTATCCTGGGTCTTGGAGTGTGTGAGATTTTGTGTGCACTCTTTAAGCATGGAGTCTGTTTCCTAAAACCCTCTGGGTCTCCTGAAAGCAAGGCCAGCTGGCCTTCAAAGCCAGATAGATGTTCTAGGGCTTAACTTCAGGACTCCTGGGCTGAGGAGCCCATTGTGGAAGTTGGATCCCTTGTTCCATGGGGAGGACTTGTGTGATTGTCATATTCCTTCCCTTTGTGGGTTGCCTACGTGTGAGTGTCTTGATTATACCGTGTCTCTGCTGCTCCTATCCATCTTATTTTAGTTTCTTCTTTATATCTGTTCTGCTAATCTTCAGGTTGTTCTTGTTGATAGTTGCTCTGTAAATAGTTGTAATTTTGATAGTTGCTCTGGAAATAGTCTAATCTTCAGATTGTTTTTGTCGATAGCTGCTCTGTAAATTCTTGTTCATAGTTGCTCTGTATATGCTCCCATGGGAGGAGGTGAGCTCAGGGTTTTCCCATTTTACCATCTTGGCTCCTCTCCCAACAATAAACTATTAATGCTGCAATTTAACTTTATAGCTGAACTGGTTTAAAAATGATTTGAATTCTGCCATCTATATCATAACATTTTAAAAGGCCCCTGTAAGACAGTTTGGGAATTTCTCATAAAGTTAAACAGATTTACTCTATGACTCTGTAATCATACTCCTAGGTATTTTCCAACTGAATTGAAACCTCTATTTAAACACAAACTGTATATAAATGCTTATAGAAGCTTTCTTTATGTTCACAAAAAATTAGATTTAACTAAAATGTCTTTTATCTGAAAAATACATAAATTGTGGTATATCCATTCAGTGGTACACTTTTCAGCAATAGAAAAGAATATGTAATTGATTTACCCAACAACATGATGAGTCTTAAGTGCTTTATACTAAGTGAAATAAGCTAGATCACAAAGGCTACATATTGCATCATTCCATTCATATGACATTCTGGAAGAATAAAAGTATAGAGACAAAAATATCAGGGGTTGCCAGGAGTTGGTCTAGAAGTAGTTGACTACAAAAGGGATGCACAGGAAAAGTTTAGGGTCATAGAATTATTCTGTATGGCACTGGGATGGTGGATGCATAACCCTGCATTTGTCACAATGTATAGAGTGTATATCACATATGGGAAACTTCAGTGTATCCAATGAAGATATTAGAGATCCCAAGATGAAATGCGGACTTTGGCCAGTGATTCTAACTATACTATAAATGTACAGCATGACTGCATTAAAGAGTGTAGGAGGGGGAAAAAAAAACTAGCTGAGTGGAAAAACAGAGTTTGGACTGAAATTGTAAGGTTGAAGACAAAAAAGAACTATATGTGAGCACTGTATTCTAGTTGGTAAATTTGTTTCTTATAGAGGTATGAGTTAATAATTATGAACCTGCTTTACATATACACTGGGGCTGAACAAATAAGTGAATGGAAGCCATGTTTCTCACTGTTGGAGTGGAAGGTTCCAGGCAAGCACGAGGGGAATGTTAGAATGAGCCCTCTGGTACTGGATTAGAGTCAAAGACATTAGCGTGAACTCACATGTGGTTTAATATACAGAGAGATGAATTAATACAGAAAAAATTAAATGTGTATTTAGGTTCACATATATATATATATACACACACACATATGTATATGGAGAAGGCAATGGCACTCCACTCCAGTACTCATATATACATATACATATATATATATATATCACCTAGCTCTGTCCACTGAGACAAGAGTCCACGGAGAGTCTAGAAGCAATAACATCTCAGGAGAAACATGTACTCTCAGTGCACAGACCTTGATTTCTCAATAACATTTTGCTATAGACTCACCTAGGGGTCCTTAGAAAATGGTTGACTCTAGACCTGGTTAGGGAAAATACAAGATAAGCCTGGAGCATCTTCTACTACTAAATAGTAAGGAAATATTCCAAAAATTAAAGGATGGGGCATGTCAAAGAAGCATGTCAATAGTCTGAACAGCAAGATAGATCATAATATAGGATTATAATATAAAATATGAATACATTAATAGTGACATACATAAATGGTTGAATAAAAAAGTAAATGGGGAAAAAGAGAAAAATCTCCAAAAGAAGAATTCCTAATAATTTATGTGGGGGCTTCCCTACTCCACTTTTTGAATGTGGTTGGGACTTACTGACTCACTTCCAAAGGGTAGGGTAAGGAAGGAGCAGAATAGTAACTTTACTGTGGAGAAACCTGGCAAACACTGTCTTTACCACATGGCCAAAGTTAGCATCACCAATGTTGTCACATGCATATCAAGTGTCCTTTATATGAAATAAGGGGAAAGATGCTTCACTTCTGCAGCTTTCTTTTCAAAACCCGTAACCTTTGATTCATTATGAGAAAAACATCAGAAAAAACCAATTCTATAGATTGGTTCTATACACTTTACAAAATGTGTAACTAATACTCCTTGAAACTCTCAAAGTCATGAAAAATAAGGAAAGACTGAGAAACTGTCACACTAACGTGAAATGACAACTATATACAACGTAGTATCCTGCATCAGGTTCTGGAATAGAAAAAGAATGTTAATGGGAAAATTTATTGAGATCTGAAAAAAGTCTGGAGTTTACTTCAGAGTAATTCACTGATGCTGGTTTCTTTAGTTTTGAGACATATACTCAGTCAGATGATAACATTAGGGCAAACTGAAACTGGATAAGGGCCTATCAGAATTCTTTGTACTATCTTTGCAACTTTTCTGTGAACCCAAAACTATTTTAAAAATAAGCCATTTATTTAAAAAGCAACTCTGATGTTAAAAGTGTTAACTTTGTTCAACAAGGAGCTACTGAAGCCTACAATCTTTAGTCAGTGAGATAATAATGATGAACAAGTCAGATGTTGTCCCTGTCCTCTCCAGGCTGACAGCTTAGTGGTGGATAAAGACAATAGGCAAGTTCAAATGTAATTTGATAAGCACTCTGAGAAAGTGCCAGAGGTTGAAAAAGTATTTTTAACTCCTTTATTAAAGTTAATAAGCATGGTATGCTAACTAGACACTGGAACATAGAAAACCTATTAGTCCAAAAGTAATATCCCTATTGAATATTTTTCATATGAGATAACCCTAAACTGAATGATCTGCCAGCTATTTTAGAAGACTTTTTTATTATATAAATTTCAGGATATTCTTTATTGTACTCCATTCACCAAGGAATTATGCCCTTACCAAGTGGAGAAATGTTTCCCCTTTTTCATATTCAAAATGAAGAGTTAGTGGATACATTCTTAAGTATTTCTTTTAATTTAAAAGTCAATGAGCTTTGTCAAATATGTGGCATTTTCTTGAGTGTTAACTAGTTCATTAAGGTTTACTTATTGATCACATAAAAATAAACGTCATTATATTTTCCTTTTATCATCAAAATTCCTATTTTTTCAGTTTATTGCAAGTAAAAACATGTATCCCAAAGAAGAAAGATATTCTCATAGCAAAAAAGAAAAACAAAAAACACCCTATATTCCCTTAGGTAGGCAGCATACCGCATGAGAACGAGAAACCACGTTCCTTTCATAAGAAGGCTGGGCCTTGAAAGCAACACCTAAATCACAGACTCTGCTCTTGCCAACCCTTGCCAGCCTACCTTAGTTCTCAAAACCCTCAGGAATGGGTATTTTAAAAAGAAACACTTTGTTTTTTTTTTTGGTGGATTTGTGATTTCTCACTGCAAAGAAATCCATCTCAGTTTGAAACATTTTGTGGGGGTCAAAGTCAAGACTTATTTGGGAATGCTGGATGACAGATGCTCTGTAACTCTTTTGATGAGATGTAATCCCCCAAAGGACTTATAGTCTATGGCTGTGCATGAAGGCAGCTCCTCTGAGGGGCTCAAATATATGTACTGGGGGAAAGGCAGGGGGCGGTGAACATGAAACATGATGCTCAATCATGAAATCTGCTTCTTTAGCCACAAATAGAGAAGTTTTGGGAGAAGGAAATGGCAACCCACTCCAGTATTCTTGCCTAGAGAATCCCGTGGACAGAAGAGCCTGGTGGGTTGCCATCTGTGGGGTTGCACGGAGTTGGACACGACATTTCTGCTTATTGACTATGCCAAAGCCTTTGACTGTGTGGATCACAATAAACTGTGGAAAATTCTTCAAGAGATGGGAATACCAGACCACCTGATCTGCTCTTGAGAAATTT
>NW_011495072.1:21016136-21016459 GCF_000754665.1 Bison bison bison
AAGATATGCAGATGACATCACCCTTATGGCAGAAAGTGAAGAGGAACAAAAAGACCTCTTGATGAAAGTGAAAGTGGAGAGTGAAAAAGTTGGCGTAAAGCTCAACATTCAGAAAACGAAGATCATGGCATCCGGTCCCGCCACTTTATGGGAAATAGATGGGGAAACAGTGGAAACAGTGTCAGACTTTATTTTTGGGGGCTCCAAAATCACTACAGATGGTGACTGCAGCCATGAAATTAAAAGACGCTTACTCCTTGGAAGGGAAGTTATGACCAACCTAGATAGCATATTCAAAAGCAGAGACATTACTTTGCCAACAA
>NW_011495072.1:21016559-21017035 GCF_000754665.1 Bison bison bison
CCAGCTGAGGTTCAGACATTATGAACGAAACAGCCATTCCTCACAGTGCCCTGTGCATTGCTTAATCCACAGAAGATCTGAGATATTAATAATCATTTTTTAAACGATTTTGTTTATTTTTGGCTCTGCTGTGTCTTTGTAGCTGCATGGGCTTTTCTCTAGTGGTGGTGAGTGGGGGCTACTCTCTAGTTTCGGTGCATGGGCTTTGTAGTTCCTGGGCTCTAGAGCACAGGCTCAACAGTTGTGGTGCAAGGGCTTAGTTGTTCCGTGGCTTGTGAGATCTTCCCGGACTAGGGATCAGACCCCTTTCTCCTGCATTGGCAGGTGAATTCTTTGCCACTGAAACCACAGAGAAGCCCACTTATTATTAAGTCACAAGGACTTTGGGGTAATTTTTTATGTAGCAACAGATAACTTTAACAGGTGGACCCTGGAAATCTCCTCTTCCATCTGTCCCCACAATTCCCCATCTTCCT
>NW_011495072.1:21017135-21050326 GCF_000754665.1 Bison bison bison
CTGCAAGGAAATCCAACCAGTCCATTCTGAAGATCAGCCCTGGGATTTCTTTGGAAGGAATGATGCTAAAGCTGAAACTCCAGTACTTTGGCCACCTCATGTGAAGAGTTGATTCATTGGAAAAGACTCTGATGCTGTGAGGGATTGGGGGCAGGAGGAGAAGGGGACAACAGAAGATGAGATGGCTGGATGGCATCACTGACTCGATGGACGTGAGTCTGAGTGAACTCCGGGAGTTGGTGATAGACAGGGAGGCCTGGCATGCTCCAATTCATGGGGTCGCAAAAAGTCGGACACAACTGAGCTACTGAACTGAACTGAACTGAACTGAACTGAACTGAAGCGACTTAGCAGCAGCAGGAGCAGAGAAGTTTTACAACCAGAGGCTGGAATCTAAAGCTAGAATAAGATGTAACAAGGGAGGAGTTTCCAAGAATGCACTGGGGAAGGAAGGGGGTGGGACAGTGACCAGATTTCCTCTAAAGAAAAGGAGACAATAGAAAAGGAATTTCTAATGGGGTAGGGGAGACAAAAAACGCCACACGCAAACTGAAAGAAAACCACTTTCAGTTGAAGCAAACTTGTCTCTTTTTAAAATTAACCTTTTGCCGAATAATTTTGTTTAAACTTCCTGTCACTAATTTCTCCCTCCTTAAGTTTATTCTGCAAACTGTTTTCTGAATGATTTAGAGATGATATAACCCTCATGGTCAAAAACTTTCAATAACTCATCACTGTCCCAGGAAAAAATCCAAACATGTCGATTTTAGTTTTCAAGTCTTTATAGCTTTTAAATTTTTTGTATTTTTTCAAGCCTTTAGATCATTAGCCAAATCACAAAACTTTTCTATGTATTGTTTTCATTTGTAAAATGACATTGACTTATATAGAAACTTATAGACTATCTCAGCAGACTAGGCCAGATTTATATCCAAGTGCTAATTTAAAAAATGGTTCAGAAGTAGTATTTTGCTATCTATCTAATCCTCAATCTTCTAGTATTAGCATTAGTAGTTTGTACTTAGGGTGACTATAAATATGGGATATAAGTTATTCGTTTCCAATGTTACATTGATTTACCTATACAAGTGATTTTTAAACATGCTAAATAAATAAAGATAATATCCAAAAGAAAAATAGTGACACTTTTACTTTTTATTAGGACTTAGACTAACCCTGCTGCTGCTGCTAAGTCGCTTCAGTCGTGTCCGACTCTGTGCGACCCCATAGAGGGCGGCCCACCAGGCTCCCCGTCCCTGGGATTCTCCAGGCAAGAACACTGGAGTGGGTTGCCACCCTAGGAATATTAAAAAATGAGAATTTTTTTTTGATGCCTGCCATATATTTTCAGGTTTAGTAAATAACTGGTTTAATTTAATCTTTTAATCTTCAAAAATCTCTTGAGCAAACTCTGGATTGCATCTGCTTTCAGTAGGTTAATTATAAAATAATTAGATCCTAACGAGGCTTTTGCTTCCTTACTCTGTTTACCGGCACAATTTCAACATCCTCCTATTGATATGAAACCTGTGGAAACATAATTTTTTTTCTTCTCTTTTTAATCTTGATTCTGGAAGTCCTGGTAGAATAGTTAAGGAGATTTCTTAACAGTGAACAGGGGAAGTCTTTTTTTCTCTTTTGATTTTGACAGTACACAAATTAACTTGTTTCCTCTACTGAGCTGGGAATTCAGAAAAAGAAACTTGTTGGACATAAGAACATTCCTTTTCTTCCTGACTCTAAAGTTTCAGCAGAAAACTTTTTGCATTACATAACTTCTACTGAAAGGAGAATGGAGGCAGTGTTAACAAGAATGTTAATGTAAGAAAAACAATGTAGAATCACTAATCACTCACATAACAAACAACATAAACACCACTGTTTACGGAAAAGGTGTAATTCTGAAGTAGAGTTTTAAGTTTATTTCAGGTTTCCATTGAAAGAAGGGTATGAATTTGAACCAGACACCTACCCTCTGTCAGGCATGATGTTAAAGCATTTCCCCCATTTCATGTCATTTAATTCTTATTGCAGTGCTGTGGCTGGGTAGTTTTTCAATCCAAATTATTAGAGATAAGGAAATTGAGATTTAGGGAATTAGAGCAACATGTTTTAGGTCACACGTCTACTGAATTGCAGGGCTTAGATTTGAGCCACGTTTGTTCGAAGCAAAACTGATGTAATTTCCACTACGACACCTTCTTTGTTGGGGTTTTTATATCCTTCAGAGTTCAGTTTCCTGGTTTATGGGACTAGCCTGGTAATCTTGATCTGCTTTGCAAGAATGAATAGGTTAAAGAATTGTTAATTGTAGATTTCTCTGGTACTTGTGGAGAACATGTATTGTTGAAACAAACCCATAACATTTTATAGTTACTTTTTCAGATCTTTTTGGTTCAAACAAACCTTATTTGATGCTATCCCTACTCCCTTTTCAATGACATGATGTAATGGAAAGTGAACAAAAATTTCCAAGAATTTCCTAACACAGTTAACTCATCCTTTTCTGCTACTAACTTCTCTCAAACATTTAGATTCATGGGGACACCAAGGCCAGACTGCCATCTTATTAAATTCTTCCTTAGATAATATATAAGATGGAAATGAGAAAAATGCTAAAGTTTTATAAAGACCACCTCTGAATTTTATAACCCTGCTTTAGAAGAGTACATCTATAGGATATAAAGTGATGAAAAGGAAGCAGGCACAACTGTATACATAATGGGGCTGCAGTTTTGTAATATATAAAACAAAAATATATTTACATAGAGAAAATACCTGAAATAGATATGCCCAAATGTGAGCCATTGGTCACCTGTAGGTGAAGAGCTCATTAACTCATCTAATTTCATTTAGAAAATATTTTTCTGTATTTTCTTGTTCTTAAAAAAGAACTATATATTTCTTCCCTAATTAGAAGAATGCAATGAATTTTCTTCCATGTTTTTAAGACACGTTCTTTTGAAAACAGCTCTGATGGAGTGTGAGGGTGAGAATATTCTCAAATGGAAACAATTTTGTTTGTAAGGGAATTCAGTTTTAAAATGGAAGCAGGGCATTTGTCTCTCTGATGCCATGGCAACCAGAGGAACACTGCAAAGTCCAACAATGGTATAAAAATGTGCCTCAAGAGTGGGTAAGAAGGAGGCAACCTTGGACCTCTTTTTTTTTTTCCATTTCCCCTAGAACAGAAGCCGGCATTGTGTTTTTCTAGCTGACTCTATTGCTTTTCAGTTAGGCTGCTGCGATAGGAAAGAACAAACAACAATAATAATGTTTTTCTTGTGAAATTTAGGACCTCTCCAAAAAACTGTGTGCTTTCTCTGTGTAGAGAGCTCAGTTTCTTTTGAGTTAGTTTATCTGTTTCCCCTCCCCTTGACATCTTCATATTCAGTCATGTTTATGGTGAAGTTTCTCAATGCCCTATATATGTCCTTCTCAGACTTCCCCTTTGTTTGCTGTCCTCTTTGAAGTTGAGGTCTGGATTGATTTTTTCTCTGTGGTTACAGCTTTCTACAATCCCCATGAATTTCTTCTATGAATGGCCTCTCTTTCTCAGACCTCAAACCTCAATATATTTCTCTTGGTCTCCAAGGACTTGGCTGTCTGATACTATTAATATCTTTTCATTCAAAAACTTCTTTTTTAAGCTTAATTTTATTCTTCAGGTAAATCAAATTTCTCCAAGCCACTAAATATTGCTAAGGGTCCTCATTTTGGTGGTACTAATGCAGATATTGGGTTGTTAGAGACTTCCAAAGGATTTCTTCCCCATTAGACAAGTAAGTAGTGATGTTGCAAAGCTTTCTCTTGTGGCCTGTGTCATGTTACTACTGATCTGACAGCAGGATCAATGACCTCCGTGCTAGATTTTATTTAAGAGTCTAGTATTTGGGTTTAAAACTTTAGTCAACTTGGAAGACCCTAGGAACTTGAGCAAGTGGTCCTCTAGTTTTATCCCTCATATCAATGTTTTTCAAAAAATATAAAGAAACACTATTGGGAAGAGAGTTTCTGGGGCAATTAGAAAAGTAATTTTGAAGAGATGTTGGTCCTCAGTGTGGCAGCCAGAGATTCCGTTGTGGGACTGGAGGATCCTCTGTGGCAAAGCTGATCCATGCCCCAGTGTGGCCCTCTGGCATTAGAAACCACAGGAGAGTTGTGGAGCTGCCTGGCCTCTGATGGTCATTCCAGAAAACTGGCACCAATGGTGTCATTCCTAGGAGCATGGTCCAGCAAGAAAAATGAAGATTATAGCCAGGAGAAAGCTAACTGTGGAGGATGGAGGGTTCATGCTATTCATTTTTTGAATCTGATGACAATATTAGAAGACTTTCCCAGGTCAGATAAATTTAGATTAACCTAAGGTTTTATCAGAATGGTACAAGACTTGATATACAGTAATGGGAACAATTTAACAACCTGTGTTCTTTTTCTCATTGATAAGAGAGCAACAATAGGGTATGAAGCTATGTGAAAGACTGTAAGAATTGAGTGGTCAGATCTGCCCATCCTCAGATCATTTGATAAAATGTTCTGGGGTTGGGCATGTCTTTCTATTGGGGGAGAATGGATACATGTATGCGTATGGCTGAGTCCCTTTGCTGTTCACCTGAAACTACCACAACATTGTTAATTGGATATACCCCAATAGAAGACGTTTTTGGTGTTAAAAAAAAATAAAAATTTAAAAGTTCAAAAAAAATATGTATGTGGTTGGCACAGTGCTGGTACTTACTAGTTTCTAAAATGTTAATAAGATATAATAATAATAAATAATAAATTATGCGTGACTCTTGGAGAAGGCAATGGCACCCCACTCCAGTACTCTTGCCTGGAAAATCCCACGTACAGAGGAGCCTGGTGGGCTGCAGTCCATGGGGTCGCTAAGAGTTGGACACGACTGAGCGACTTCACTTTCACTTTTCACTTTCATGCATTGAGGAAGAAAATGGCAACCCACTCCAGTGTTCTTGGCTGGAGAATCCCAGGGACAGGGGAGCCTGGTGGGCTGCCGTCTATGGGTCGCATAGAGTCAGACACAACTGAAGCGACTTAGCAGCAGCAGCAGCAGCATGCATGACTTTGTTTTGTTTTTTCCTTTTGTTTTGTTAGTCTTGAGTTTTAATTTCCATATAGCTTTTGGCTGCCGGGTTATTCTGCCTGCTTGCTTGGTTCTTGATATACTAGGTGCTCAATATAATTTGTTGAAAGGATAAATGAAGGAAGGAAGGCTTGCAGTGGTTCTCTGTATTTATTTCTGCCACAATGTTAGTGTTCTCCATTCCAGAGGAGCTCAAAATGATTCATATTTATTAGCATCAAAATTTCCCTTAGTCGTGTCAATTTAAAGTCAAAATAACCATTATGGCTTTCTTTATCATCTCCTTCTTGTTTTCATTTTCCCCCTTCTTTATAGATTTTATTGAACAGTCCTTAAAAATTGGGATGGTTCTATTTCTTAAAGTTGGCAGTTTTAAAAGTCATTTTATTTTAATATACAAGTACTATTGAAGATAAAGTCAGGCGGTAGTCAAAGTGGTAAAGACAGGTTTTCATCAATGATATATAACTGTAATAAAGAAAAGAGTCCAGAATGAATTCAACTTCAATTTATAAAAAGGTAACTGGGCATTTTAAAGGCAGAATGAGGGAATAAGGAGAGGGATGGGCGGGACTCAGAGTGAGAAAGTGAACAATTACAAAAATCAAGAAGGAAGGGTTGGTCCAAGAGAATCCCATCTGAGTTAGTCAGTTGGCACTTATTGGATCATGCTCTATGATAGCTAATTTTATATAAAAGGCATTATTTACTGTCAAAGGTATTAATATTACCAGTTTAGCCATAGTTTTTGTCTTTATGGAGCTTATGGTTAGCAAGAAAGAAGTTATTACAAATGTGATATGTTCCTTTTTCTTCCATTGGAAATATTTCCTTTGATTTTTTTGACTTCTCCCAGTTCCTAGCAGGGAAGTTGTCTTTTTCTCTTGCTACATCAAATAAAAGTAGAGGACATCTTGTTAAAAATTTCATGTAGGTTTGGCGAGAATTGGCATTTCACTGCACACTAGGTCCAAAATTTAGGGCAATGTTGATTCAGAGTGGCAGCTTCTCAGACACTGGGTTGGGATACGGTGCTTGAAAATATTTTCTTGCTAAATATGATATTGAAAGTACATGGTTTGGAACCTTTCAAAAGAAAGAAAAAAAAAGCTATCAGAAGGTCTGGCACCCCTTATATCTAAGCAGGTGTAGCTTTTGTATAATTTAAAGTCAAACCAAACTACCTTATATTTATGGTCAAATTTTGTCTTTCCAAGTGTAACTGAAAATGTTATTATCATAGGACTATTATGCTATGCTGAAGATTATAAGCTGAAACCCTCAGACTAAATTTTAAGGCACTGTTTTGAATTTAAGCTATTGCTGTTTGAAAATTCTAAAAGCTATAATAACATTTTACATTTTGTACTTTTTCATCCAGCAGGATTTTAGAATTTGACCCCATTTGGTAAACAACAGTATGATCAGACTTCTTTTCAGAGCTTCTTTCAGTCTTAGAAGTTGTTTCTTCTAGTGTACTCATCTACCAGGAATATTAAACACTGATGAGAATGGAACATAAAACACACTTCTTTCTCTCCAGAGTCCCAGGAGGTTGGAATTCTGATTTTAGTCTCTATATCTTTGTAATGCACCTGTGAAACTCCCTGAATACCTTACCCTGGAAGGCATTAATACCTAATATAGACTCTTTATTCCTGAATCTAAGCTGCCAGTTTCTCAGCATGGAAAAAGTAAAGTGGTCCGGAAGCTCATGCCACCAACTCAGACAAAGGCGGTACTAACTCCCAGGATAAGCTGTCTGTTTATAAGAGGAGGAACAATCTTTAGCTGGTATGGGGGCTCTTAGAACACTGTTTCTGGGTAAGAGATTTAAATCCAACAGGGATTGAGTATTTATTATGAACTGGGCCTGTGTAACACACTTGAACATTATGTCATCTAATCTTGAGAGACTAACATTAAGACTCACTATCATTACTATTTTACAGAGAAGGAAATTGACACATATTTGAAACATGAGAGTTCTTTTGATTAATATTTTCATGATGTATCTTTTCTAGACCTTTATTTCCAAACTTTCTATGCATTTTAACAAGTCTCTTGCAAACTATATATTTTTCTTTCTTGATAATCTCTGTTATTTGGGCTTCCCAGGTGGCTCAGTGGTAAATAATCCACTTGTCAATGTAGGAGATGCAGGAGATGCAGGCTGAACTGATCCCTTGGTTGGGAAGATCCCCTGGAGGACGGCATGGTTACCTACTCTAGTATTCTTGCCTGGGAAATCCCATGGTCAGAGGAGCCTGGTGGGCTGCAGTCCACGGAGTCGCAGAGTCAGACACCACCGAGCACGCTCACACAGTTTGGTTACTCTTTTTGCATTTATTATGACTATTGGCACTACTGGATTTGCTTCTACTATCTCAGCTCTGCTTTCTGGTTATCATCCTTTCCCTTTGTCCCCACCCTTCTCCCCCCTTCCTTCTCTTTCTCCATTCCTTTCCTTCTTTCGTCCTCTTTCTTTCTTTTTTCTCTCTTTCTTTATTGTTGTGATAGTTTTAGACATACTCCCTGTTTTTGTTCCTCTCTTGGTGTGGAAACTAAAATTGTATAAACATGTACACACATATACATGCAGTATACATGTGTTTTATACAAATATATGTGATTATATACAGTTTTACATGTATGTTACACACATAACAACTTTGCCTCTATTTACACAAAAAGATCCTTGTTTACGTAGAGTCTATGGGTATTTCTATAATGTCTGAGATTACTTTTATTTTGCTTCTACTCTTGAAAGATAATGTGGCTGAGTATAGAATTTTAGGTTAAGCATTCTTTCCCTAAGGTTTTAGAAGATATCATTATGTTATTTTCTGGCATCTATTGCTACTGATGAGAAATCTACTGATAGTG
This sequence comes from Bison bison bison, assembly GCF_000754665.1. Taxonomy (NCBI): domain Eukaryota; kingdom Metazoa; phylum Chordata; class Mammalia; order Artiodactyla; family Bovidae; genus Bison; species Bison bison. The sequence goes on from NW_011495072.1 coordinate 21,025,126, forward strand.
AAAACATTAAGAAACTTGTTTATTGTCATTACTTTTAGGTGTTCTCTCCTTTCCCCTGGTAGTTTTAAAAAAATTTCTCTTTACATATTGATATTCTGTTGATTTACTCTGATGTCTAGATGCAGACTTATCTTTGTTTATCCTGCTTGTACTTAGAGTGCTCTTTTAATAGTGCTCATAGACTTCTTCATATTTTAAGCCATTTTATCTGCCTTATCTTTGAGTATTGTATCAGCTGCATTCCTTCTAATACCCTTCCTGGAACTGCTGCTGCTGCTAAGTCACTTCAGTCGTGTCCGACTCTGTGCGACCCCATAGACGGCAGCCCACCAGGCTCCCCTGTCTCTGGGATTCTCCAAGCAAGAACACTGGAGTGGGTTGCCATTTCCTTCTCCAATGCAGGAAAGTGAAAAGTGAAAGTGAAGTCGCTCAGTCGTGTCCGACTTCCTGGAACTACTGTTGGTTAATTTGTCTTTTGTCTTTTAACTACTATTTCATATAGAAATAATTTTTTCATCATGCTATTCTGAATTCTGATGAATTTTCCAGTGCTTCTACCTGCTAGATGCCAGTAGTACACTTAACCCTGCCAGTTAAGATGATCAAAAATGTCACCGGCTATTGCCAAATCTCTCTTGGTTGGGTGACTCAGTGGTAAAGAATCTGCCTACAATGCAGGAGAGCCAAGTTTGATCCCTGAGTTGGGAAGATCCCCTGAAGAAGGGAATGGCTACTCACTCCAGTATTCTTGCCTGGAGAAGTCCGTGGACAGAGGAGCCTGGTGGGCTATAGTCCATGGGGTCACAGAGAGTTGGAAACAACTGAAAAACTAACAGTAAATTTATGCTCTGTTGATTTTTTTAAAGTAACTTTTTTGAGTGTTAATTTTCTTTGTCTATTTTGGAATTTGATGTGCAGATTTATTCTCTCACCCTCTCTGCCGTTTAGTGCTGTTGTGGTCACCATCACTGACCCCTTGGCTCAAAGACCAGAAGCAGTTCTTATGTTGGTGACTCAAGTCCCTGTCTCATGGTGGCATTAAGGATATCACAGATTCAGGCACTGAGTGGCTAGGCTCAGGTACTGGTCAATATTTATGTATGTTTACTTTACCTGCCTGGGCATTCAGCTTCCTGCAAGACATTGCTTCAGAGAGTTCTGTGTAGCAGCTTTTCTCAACTTATTCTTAAAACCTGCTTTTATACAGTGAAACTTGGTTTCTTTTCCCATGTCTCCATTGTGCACAGGAACCAAACTCATGGCTTCCACTGCACCTATACCCAGAGTCTGGAAGGCACTCCATTTCACACGGCTGTCTGGTTCTGTGCTATGGAGATGCTTATCTTGATTGTAAGCAGAGTTTGGTGTTTTTTAAATTCTCATTCCATAGGTCATCTATCAGTACTATGATTGGAACACAGGCTTAAGGAGGATGAAGGGGGTTCAAAGTGTGAACTTAGATTATAAATGTTACACTTTATTTAAAATTCATGACTGCTGAAAAGAATTTAAGTTCATTTTTTGGTGTCACTAGTCCAAGATTTTCCCACCTAAGACATTAACATTTTGGGCCAGATAATTATTTATTAGTGTGAGAAGAGATGTCTTGTGCATCATAAAATGTTTAGCAGCGCCTTTGTCCTCTATCAGCTAAATGTCAGGGGCAGCATCTCCCCTTCCTCTCAGTTGTGATGACCAAAAATATCTTCAGATCTTGTCAAATATACCCTGGGGTCAAGATCGCTCCTAGTTGAGAACTACTGCTCTTGTCTGTGAATTTCTCTTCTTCTTATCCTTGGTTACATAAAATCAATACTTGATGCTTTACATATGTGAAGAAAATGTAAACTGATTTTTTAAATTTAGCTTACCTTTTTAGAGTATATATTGTTATAGCACTGGATTTACAATGCATTCAATTAAAAAGAGTTTCAAGATGGTATTGTCTGATTTTGCTTTAAATTGGTTTTAGATCTTGGTGACTTGGAAGAATGTTCTGGAGGGCAGCAGAAGCACAAAAGCAACTGGCCTTGAATACTTGCCCTTTGTCCTTGACATTTTCTTGTCTAATTCCTCTGACAGAACTGCATCTAAGATACAATATTACTTTCACAAGTAGTGTCATTTACTAATTGCTACCCACACCCAGCCCATTGTTAATAGATGATTCTGTCAAGCTAGGGCTTTGGGAAAAATACATGAAGGCTGAGGTTGTTGTGTGACAGACTCTTTACTTCTCCCAGCTTGAGTGGGGTAGAAAAGCAACATACTTAGTGCATTAGGGACTCACTGGCCTGGCCCCTTCCTGAGAGCTCTACTCATTCTTTCAGGAAATTTAAGACTGAGGCTTGGCTTTGACATGACATTTTGCAGTAAAGAAGAGCAGTTCTGCTCCTGTTGGTGAAGGGCTGAGACATGACCTCCTCTGGTCCTAGACTAAGGTTGGAGTGAGGGGTAGACACTTGCTACCTTCCCATAAGAAGGAATGACGGTACGGAGCACTCAGGCAGGTGTCTGGTAGGTGGCAGTTTAATTGATGCCTGCTGGCAGGGCTCAAAGAGGTTAGCCTGAAGAAGTGAAGGCAGATGGGAAGGTGGGAAAACCAAGGGCAACATGTCCTCTCCCCAGGAGATACTGGCCTTGAAACACAAGCCCTTCTGTTTCTGTTCTCTCGGTATTACAAAGGAAGCTCTTTCTAACAGACACTCACTATTCTTCTTTTGTCAGGCAGGTCCTTCCCTCAAGGTCTGGAGGGTGTTCTTCTACTCAGGTATTAGATGACCGTGTGAACCAAGGCGTGGCTTTTGTGGACTTCAGGTTGATGAATGACAATGTTGTTATAGATTAGTCAGTTGCCAAGAAACACTTCCTCTCTTCATGATTCTATATATTTCCTAGCTTCATAGGGCCTCAGGTTCCAGAATGCAGGCATTATTAATAGAAAAAAAAAAACCCAAAAACAAAAAATGAGACCTACCTCTCTCTACCTGTTGCCATCATAGAGCTAGAGGCACAGTAACTTAATGTCTTTGTTCAGAGGACTATTTATTGGGTTTGCTGTCAGTTCCACTTCTTGACTTCTTGGCTTGGGCTCTTTCCATGCCCCAGCATTTACATTGTCTGAACAGGAAGGACGTGGATTTGCTGCTATCACTGATCCAGATACTCCCAAGATTTTTCAATATGAATTCTGTTAGTCAGGGCCCAGACAGTGAAACAGAGACACTATGAGTGTTATCAAATCACAGATTTATTGTAGGAATTAGACTTTAAAAAACTGTAGGAGGAGATGAGATATTGAACTTCAACAAGAGGGAACTTGAGAATAAGAAAAGTGGCTAACTCATCTTCTCAAGGCACTGATGCAGGTGAATAAGTTGGAGTCATAGGGAAAAATCTGAGAATCAAGGTATTTCCAGCCATTGAAGCAGGAATGAGAACAGGAAGTTATGTAAGGTCTATGAAAAGCTGATGATCTGTACAGTTGCTGCCTCTACAGGTCCACAGCCAAATGCCTGGTGGTGGGCATGGGCAGACAAGGAAGAGCTGGAAACCTGGTGGAGGAGAGCAAAGATAAGCCAGGACCTGCTGAGCAACTGTTCCTCACTGTATCTCTCCTCAATGGTCTTCATGGAGTAATGCCCACTGCTTCACTTCTGGCGACCAAATCCCATACTCATTTCTCTTTTGGCCAACTCTAACCTGGTGGGCTGCCATCTCTGGGGTTGCACAGAGTCGGACAGGACTGAAGCGACTTAGCAGCATAATACTGATAACCCTTCATAGCATAACTTTAATGTTATTAGGTTAGGTAATTAACCTCTAGGAAGTAGGATAGGGAAGAACAAGAAGGGGAATAGGAAAAAAAAATCCTTTTATGATACTGTTTGTGTGGCAGAGCAGCGACTAGTGTCTAGTGAGCGTTTAATAAGAATACACTGAATAAATGGACACATTGCTAAATGATGACTTAAGCATTAGGAGAAGACTCACATTAATTTGTGTGGGGCATTATTGCAGTTTATGTAAAAGACAGTTTAGGTAGTAGATGGTGCAGGAATTCTGCCCCACAATGGAGGAGTTGAGAGATCTAGATTGGGCCTAGACATGACTAGGTGGACCTGAAGTATTTGCATTTATTCTGAGGCAGGTTGAAGAATCTGTAAGACCAGTGTGTGTTGGGGGGTGCTTTAAGTGCAGTAGTTACTCTATTTATTTGCAGGTTTACTTCGCATAGTTTCAGTTATCTATGGTCAACCACTGTCTGAATATATTAAGTGAAAAATTTCAGAAATAAACAATTGCATGCCATTCCAAGTTGCGTGATGCAGCCCCATGTTGTCTCACTCCTTTCTTCCCTGAGAATTGAATCATTCCTTTGTCCAGTGTATCCATGCCATGTAAGCTACCCACTTGCTGGTCACTTAGTAGCCATCTTGGTTATCAGATCTACTGTTGGAGTATTGCAGTACTTGTGTTCAAGTAACACTTATTTTACTTAAAAATGGACTCAAAATGTAAGAGCAGGGAGGTTGGCAATTCAGATATTCCATAGAGAAGCCAGAAAGTGCTTCTTTTAAGTGAAAAGGTGTAAGTTCTTGACTTAACAAGGAAAGAAAAAAATTGTACTCTGAGGTTGCTATGATTTACAGTAAGAATGAATCTTCTATCTTTGAAATTGTGAAGAAGGAAAAAGAAATTTGCTCTAGTTTTGCTGTCACAGCTCAAACTGCAAAAATTATGGCTGCAGTGCATGATAAATGCTTGGTTAAGATGGAATAGGCATTGCATTTTTACAGTATGATGTTTTGAGAGAGAGAAATTACATTTCCATAGCTTTTATTATAGAATAAATAGTTGTTCTATTTGATTATTAGCTACTATTGTTAATCTCAGAGTACTTAATTTATAAATTAAATTTTATCTTAAATATGTATATACAGGAAAAAAACAGTATATTTGGGGTCTAGCGCCACCTGCACTTTGGGGCATCCACTGGGGCTTTGAAACCTACCCTTGGAGTAAGGGGAGACTGCTGGAAGTGTTATCCATACACAAAGCAGGGGATTTTTTGATTGCCAATTATGTAAGGATAGGTCATAAATTCTGGGATTACTTTGGACTATAATGAGCAGCATTATAACCTTGTAGGCTCGAGCATCCACATTCTTCACCAGCAGGGCACTGCAGTCTGTTTATTATAAAAGCACATGAAGAGACAGTTTGATGTTCTTCCTAGGCAGATGCTATCACAGGTTTTTAAACTAATATCACTCAAGGATGGAGGTTCTAGGAATCTTGAGCCATATGGGCTCTGACTGGGAATTTTGTGGCCACCTAGAGTGATAACAGTACATCAGAAGTCTGGGTGAACCTGGCCAAGGCCTTGGTTCTGGAGTCCAACAGAACTGTGTTTAAATCTTAACGCTACTGCTACCTGTGATTTTGAGCAAACTACTTAGCCACCTTAAACTTTAGTTTCTTTATCTTTAAATGAGGCTAACAGTAGTAAGACAATGTCAAAGAATGTTGAAACTACCGCACAATTGCACTCATCTCACACGTTAGCAAAGTAATGCTCAAAATTCTCCAAACCAGGCTTCAACAGTACATGAATCGAGAACTTCCAGATGTTCAAGCTGGATTTAGAAAAGGCAAAGGAAACAGAGATCAAATTGCCAACATCCACTGATCATCGAAAAAGCAAGAGAATTCCAGAAAATCATCTACTTCTGCTTCATTGACTATGCTAAAGCCTTTGACTGAGAGGATCACAACAAACTGTGGGAAATTCTTAAAGAGATGGGCATATCAGACCACTTTACCTGCCTCCTGGGGAATCTGTACGCAGGTCAAGAAGAAGCAGTTAGAACTGGACATGGAACAACAGATTGGTTCAAAATTTGGAAAGAAGTACATCAAGACTGTATGTTGTCACCCTGCTTATTTAACTTATATGCAGAGTACATCATGTGAAATGTTGGGCTGGATGAAGCACAACCTGGAATCAAGATTGCAGGGAGAAATATCAATAACTTCAGATATGCAGTAATACCACCCTTATGGCAGAAAGCAAAGAGGAACTAAAGAGCCTCTTGATGAAAGTGAAAGAAGAGAGTGAAAAAGTTGGTTTAAAACTCAACATTCAAAAAACGATTATCATGGCATCCAGTCCCAAAACTTCACATATTGCTGAAGCCTGGCTTGGAGAATTTTGAGCATTACTTTACTAGCGTGTGAGATGAGTGCAACTTTGTGGTAGTTCGAGCATTCTTTGGCATTGTCTTACTTTGGGATTGGAATGAAAACTGACCTTTTCCAGTCCTGTGGCCACTGCTGAGTTTTCCAAATTTGCTGACATATTGAAAACATATTTGACATATTTGGAACTCTGCATTCAAATGGGTATATCTTTCCTTTTCTCCTTTGTTTTTTGCTTCTCTTCTTTTCACAGGTATTTGAAAGGCCTCCTCAGACAGCCATTTTGCTTTTTTGCATTTCTTTTTCTTGGGGATGGTCTTGATCCCTGTCTCTTGTACAATGTCACAAACCTCTGCCCATAGTTCCTCAGGCACTCTGTCTATCAGATTCCAAAGAATAGCAAGGAGAGTTAAGAAAGGCTTCCCCAGTAATCAGTGCAAAAAAATAGAGGAAAAGAATAGAATGGGAAAAACTAGAGATCTCTTCAAGAAAATTAGTGATACCAAGGGAATATTTCATGCAAAGATGGGCTCAATAAAGGAAAAAAATTGACCTAACAGAAGCAGAAGATATTAAGAAGAGGTGGCGAGAATACACAGAAGAACTGTATAAAAAAGATCTTCATGACCCAGATAATCATGATGGTGTGATCACTCACCTAGAGCCAGACATCCTGGAATGTGAAGTCAAGTGGGCCTTAGGAAGCATCACTATGAACAAAGCTAGTGGAGGTGATGGAATTCCAGTTGAGCTATTTGAAACCCTAAAAGATGATGCTGTGAAAGTGCTGCACTCAGTATGCTAGCAAATTTGGAAAACTCAGCAGTGGCCACAAGGCTGGAAAAGATCAGTTTTCACTCCAATCCCAAAGAAAGGCAATGCCAAAGAATGCTCAAACTACCACACAATTGTACTCATCTCACACGCTAGCAAAGTAATGCTCAAAATTCTCCAAGCCAGGCTTCAGTAATACTTGAACCATGAACTTCCAGATGTTCAATCTGATTTTAGAAAAGGCAGAGGAACCAGAGATCAAATTGCCAACATCCGCTGGATCATGGAAAAAGCAAGAGAGTTCCAGAAAAAGATCTACTTCTGCTCTATTGACTATGCCAAAGCCTTTGACTGTGTGGATCACAATAAACTGTGGAAAATACTGAAAGAGATGGGAATACCAGACCACCTGACCTGCCTCTTGAGAAACCTGTATGCAGTGATGGAAGCAACAGTTAGAATTGTACATGGAACAACAGACTGGTTCCAAATAGGAAAAGGAGTACGTCAAGGCTGTATATTGTCACCCTGCTTCTTTAATTCTTTAACTTTGTAAGCAAAGGTCCATCTAGTCAAGACTATGGGTTTTCCAGTAGTCATGTATGGATGTGAGTTGGACTATAAAGAAAGCTGAGCACAGAAGAATTGATGCTTTTGAGCTGTGGTGTTGGAGAAGACTCTTGAGAGTCTCTTGGACTGCAAGGAGATCCAACCAGTCCATCCTTAAAGGAGATCAGTCCTGGGTGTTCATTGGAAGGACTGGTACTGAAGCTGAAACTCCAATACTTTGGCTACCTGATGCAAAGAGCTGACTCATTTGAAAAGACCCTGACACTGGGAAAGATTGAGGGCAGGAGGATAAAGGGATGACAGAGGATGAGATGGGTTGGATGGCATCACCGACTCAATGGACATGAGTTTGGATAAACTCCAGGAGTTGTTGATGGATAGGGAGGCCTGGCATGCTGCGGTTCATGGGGTCTCAAAGAGTCAGCAACGACTGAGTGACTGAACTGACTTACCCATCACTTCATGGCAATTAGATGGGGAAACGACAAAAACAGTGAGAGACTTTATTCTTTTGGGCTCCAAAATCACTGCAGATGGTGACTGCAGCCATGAATTAAAAGATGCTTGCTCCTTGGAAGAAAAACTATGACCAACCTAGACAGCAAATTAAAAAGCAGAAATATCACTTTGCCGACAAAGGTCTGTCTAGTCAGAGCTATGGTTTTTCCAGTAGTCAAATATGGATATGAGACATGGACCACAAAGAAAGCTGAGTACTGAAGAATTGGTGGTTTTGAACTGTGGTGTTGGAGAAGACTCTTGAGAGTCCCTTGGACTGCAAGGAGATCAAAGAAGACAATCATAAAGTAAATCAGTCCTGAATATTCATTGGAAGCCCTGGGAGTTGGTGATGGACAGGGAAGCCTGGTGTGCTGCAGTCCACGGGGTCACAAAGAATCAGACATGACTGAGCGACTGAACTGAACTGAAAAATAGAATCTGAACTTATTGTGTAGATTAAATACCGTTTCATATATGTAGATGTGACAGTATATTGTGTACCTTACACACACACTCATTAAATGGTACCTCTTCCTATTATTAAGATGTATTCTTTGGCAAAAGTCATTTCCTATCCAATCATCCCTTGAAAACATCAAAAGCCTTTCATTATGATGCTCTTGTTTTCCTACTTTCTGATTTTTTTCTACAACGCAAAACACTATCAGTTCATCTTTTGAGGTCAACTTCCTTCATGAAGTTTTCCCTGACCTTTCCATCTCACATCTTAGACAAAACCTTACTTTTGTCACGACTTGTTCTTCTCACATGGCTCTGGGTGTGGCCTTGTCCCTTTAATAGAATTTTAAGTACCGTGAAGTCAGGGATAATGACTTACCACATTTGTACCATCTTGGAGTGTTCTAGACAATGCTGGGCAAAGATATGGTACTCAGTAAACAATGGTTGATTTTACTTTCTATTTGAAAGGTGATTAAAGTAAAATTCCTTCTTTGGAATGGATCAAAAGGTCAAGTCATGAGATGTCACTGATAGCTCTGGGCTGAGTCTAGAGAGAGGACCCCTGGGCTTCAGGAAGACTAAAGGGCTTCTGGTCACACAGCACATGCACACAGGATATGTGAGGAGACCAGGGAGCATTCAGTAAAGGAATGTGGTTTAAACAAACCAAATGATTACATATCCTGGGCTCTGCCCCTGCCTATGGCTGGTTCAAAGCCAGTGGTATGTGGCTGGTGAGGTGGGGAAGGCTTAGATGCCTGGCTTTATGGTACACACCATTAATAGGAGTCTTTTTTCTAACAGCTCCCAGATTTCTGAACAGGCCAAGGGCAGGACCTGGTCTAGAATAGAAGGTTGACAGACAACAGATCACCATGCTTAAGTCGGACTGAGAGAATGGAAAAACTGATCCACAGGAGGTCCACCCTGCCAATTCAGCGGCACTTGGAGGAAGTGCTTTCAAAACATAGTGTGTGGAGGTTGGCAGGTCAGCACAAGGAGACATGCCAAAGCTTGAAAGTTCCCTATCTGAAACAGGGTGGATTCTACATGGCTAAATCATACCTTTTCAAAAGGTATGGTACCTCCCAACTATCTTCTGTATCTTGCCAATCTTTCAGTATAATCTGGACTGATTGACATTGTTTAGGCAAAGACCAAAGAGAGAAAAATCGTTCAAGTGCACGGTGGTGGACTTCCAAAAATAATCATAGATATCCTGTTTTATGCTAATTTTTCTATCCTCCAACGGTGAACTTCATGAGTGCAAATAGACTGTAGAAGGTAAGCACTTAAGTTTCACAAAGTTAGTACTTGCTTGCATCATTGAATAACAGGTGAGTAAATGGGGCTACATTTCTAGTGCCTTCTGGTTCAGTCTCATAGGTCACATACTCAGTAATAGATCTCTAAATGGCTACAGTTTACACTGCTATCTTATGGAAGGGATTGGGCTGGTTTTTCTTGATTGGGAAGAAATGAACCTGTTTAACTAGATGACTTCATCCTTATTCCAGTGGCTGGGCAAAAAAGACAACAAAAGACCAACATAGGCAAGAATGATGCCCATTTCCCCGGAGAAATTGGTGGGGAGGGTGATAGTCTTAGAGGGACAGGTTATGACCTGCTTGGAAGAGATGAAATAAAGTTGTGATTAACACTCACAGAGTGTTAACCTTAGGCCTAACAAGGTTAGGTTTTAAAAGAAAGCAAATTCATTGATGTGAAACGCTGTGATTATTGGCTTCAGATGACAGAGAAAGTGGAGACGTGATTTGGAAGTAGCAAACACTTTAAGCTTATTCTGCCTGATTCATGGAAATCTGTTTTTCTATAGTACTTCATTAACCATTTTATGAAAAAAATAGAAAGGACTTTCTACTTTATTCTGTAGAAACAGAAACATGTCTCTTTTCATCTCATTTCTGCCAAACACACACATAGATTCCACACTCACAATGAGGAAGAAAACTTCATAGACAAACATGAATAACAACTGTTGGACAGATTTTTTTTCCTTTACCATTGGGTTCAGGTTTCCCTGTCTTCCACATCTGTGATCAGAGAATACCTGAGAAGTCTTTTTAAGGAAATGCTACACTCTGACTTGTCACATGTGTAGAGCAAGTGAAATAGTGGCCTGGGAGAAAATTCCGTCCTTCTCTGTGAGCTGGTGGTGATTTAGTTACTAAGTTGTGTTTGACTTTTGCGATCCCATGGACAGTAGGCTGTCAGGCTCCTCTGTCCATGAGATTTCCCAGGCAAGAATACTGAAGTGGGTTGCCATTTCCTTCTCCAGAGGATCTTCCTGACCCAAGGGTCAAATTTGGGTCTCCTACACTGCAGGCAGATTCTTTACTAATTGAGCTACCAGGAAAGCCCCTCTGTGAGTTGAAGACTTTGATAAACTCTCAAGACTGCTAAAAATATTACCTTTTCCTTAGCTGTTGTTGTTTAGTCACTCAGTTATGTCTGACTCTTTGCTATCCCGTGGACTGTAGCCCACCACGCTCCTCTGTTCAGGGGATTCTCGGGGTAAGAACACTTAACTCACTTCTTAAATGAGTGGAGACTCTTAGTGCATTTCCTATCAGTGGAGGGGCTGGAAGATGGGATATGGTGGGGTGGCTGGGCAGGAAAGCTGATACTTTGGGGGAACTTGTGTGGCTCTGAAGTGATTTTTCAGAACTTCAGAAACGTGTATGAATGTCCTGAAATATCATTGTGTGAATATTTGTGTTAGTAGTACTTTCTGAATTCAAATGGCCATGATTGGCAAACAATTTAGGAGTAGAGAGAAAGTGAATTAAGATGCAGAATTAATCATCCTGAGGTTATTGATGAATGACACTTGGGAAAGATATGGTGTTGGGGAAAAAAAGTACTTATTCTACTTGGTTTGGGGAAAACCAGAACAAAACAAAAAGTATGGCTATTTAATATCAATTTAAAGTTGAAATAGATTAGCATTTAAATGTAAAAAAGGCATAATCATAGTGGAAGAAAATACAGGCAAGATTTTCATAACCTAGGGACGGAAAAGGATGTTACCTAAAAGTGACATTTAGAGCCAAAATCCAAAGAAAAATTCAGGTTGGTTATATAAAAATATCTCCACGAGATATAGAAAGCACTATAAACAAAGTTAAAAGACAAAAAGTACATGGCTTTATTATAAAAGAGAATTATATAAGAAGTTTATAAAATCAATAAGGGGATTGTGAATACTCCAGCAGAAAAGCAAAAGACAAATTACAAATGGCCAATAATCATATGAAATAAAATTTAAAATCACCAATGATGAAATAAAAGCAAATTAAAAGAATGCTTACCATCCTATCAATAGAAAATGCTTTTAAAAATTAGTAACCAATGTTCAGCAAGACTGTGAGGAAATGGGCCCACTCATGCACTGTGGAAGGTAATGCTGCGCTATCTGACTCTTTGTGACACCACGGACTGTAGCCCGCCAGGCTCCGGTGTTCATGGGATTCTCCAGGCAAGAATACTGGAGTGGGTTGCCAGGCCCTCCTCCAGGGGATCTTCCCAATCCAGGGGTCGAACCCAGGTCTCCAGCATTGCCAGCAGGTCCTTTACCAGCTGAGCTACCAGGGGCGCCCATGGAAGGGAATATATAACTGCAAATTGTATTAAGAGTAATCTTGCAAGTGTCTCAAAATGTAAAGAAATGTGCATTCTTTGACCTGGTATTTCTACTTTTAGGGATTGTATATGGAAATAATCACATACAAGTAAAGATGTGTATGCAAAACGCCTATAGCATTAATTTAACATAACAACAAACGCAAACTATCTAAACATCTGTAATTGAGAACTAGTCTTAAAAAGTTAAAGCAAAGCCATGGACTACTTTTGAAAATAATATTGCACACATACCTTTATTGCCATGGAGAAGTAGCCATGATATACTTGGTGGAAAAAGGTACCAGAAAAACACTTATAGTATAATAGGATAATTTGAATGGGAATGCTCAGGTTATACACATAAGTTTGCATAATTCTCAAAATTTCATTATAAATTTTTTAAGCATACAAAAAGGTGAAAGGATATTAAAGATCCTTATGTTTTCCACCTAGATCCAATAACTGCTAACATTTTGCAATATTTATTTCTCTTTTTCTGGACATATACATAGACACACACACACACAGAAACACCACATATATTTGATTTTAATGAACTGCCTGATTCACGAATCTTCTATAATCATTAAGGCCCAGAATTCTGTCTGAAGAAGTTGTGAAAGCCTCTGTCTCACGAAAAGTAATGTATTTTGTCTTTAATTGCACTCTCCAAGAAAGTTTCTGCCTAATTTGGATTAAAATCAACTTTTTTCTTTTTTTTTTGGTGGGAGGTTATTTATTTTTTTACTCTTTAAAAAGTATTTTTTATTATTTATTTATTTATTTTTCTTTTTCTATTCTTTTTCTTTTCTCTTTCTTTTTTTTTTTTTCTTTAATAGAAAATTATTTAATTAGTATACATGTGTTCCCCATCCTGAACCCTCCTCCCTCCTCCCTCCCCACACCATCCCTCTGGGTCGTCCCAGTGCACCAGCCCCAAGCATCCAGCATCGTGCATTGAAGCTGGACTGGCATCTCGTTTCATACATGATGTTTCACATGTTTCAATGCCATTCTCCCAAATCTTCCCACCCTCTCCCTCTCCCACAGAGTCCATAAGACTGTTCTATACATCAGTGTCTCTTTTGCTGTCTCGTATACAGGGTTATTAATTCAAGGAGAATTGCTTCACAGAATTTTGTTGTTTTCTGTCAAACATCAACATGAATCAGCCATAGGTATACATATGTGCCTTCCCTCTTGAACCTCCCTCACCATCCCACCTCTCTAGATTGATTCAGAGCCCTGTTTTAGGTCTCTGAGTCATACAACAAATTCCTGTTGGTTATCTATATTCTACATATGGTAATGTAAGTTTCCATCTTACTCTTTTCATACACCTCATCCTCTCCTTGGAGGGAGGTTATTGACACTATAGTTTGGGAGTCATTGTTTCTCAGATAGAAGGATGCTGAAATAAAAATTTAATAATTTAAGATAAATTGGGAATAAGTTCTAATTTTTATGCTACAAAAAGTAGCAACATTAATGTCTTTGGAAGATTTGCTTAAAAGTCTGAGTAAGGCTTTAGAAAGAGAGCTCTATCCATTAGTCTATCTCTCTTGACCTAAACTGGAGGAGGGGTGGGAAACAGACATTTTCACTTGCTAGCCAACAGCTTTCCTTCTTACAGTGATGTTGAGCAACCACTGTGCTCTGGGACTATTCCAACCAGTCAGGGAATCAGATGCTAGATAAGAAGATGCTGACAGAGTTCCTGTACACATACAAGCTCCCCTTCCGAGTTTCCCTCTTTTGTCTTGATCACCCCACCTCCATCACCCACCCCATTTCACTAGGCAGGGCAAGGATATTTTCCTGCCACTTTTCTGTGGCATCTCAGTGTAAATTATTGTAATCAACCCTCTTTTGTAATCTAACCTTTTTAGAGTGTGTGGTGTGTGTTTGTGTGCACATGTGTGTGAAAAAGTTCGGGGTGAGAAATGGCTTTCTGGAAGTAGGGAGATGGGTTTCTCTGCCCTCCTGTTTCCTACAAAGTTCTCAGATTTGATCTTTGTTACTGTTGTTTTCCTTTTAGTTTCTTACTCCCCTTTTCCACTTCCTGCTTCCCATCTCATGCTACACTCCTCTCCTCACTGGGATTTTCTCTTGATATTTCTCTTCTGCTAAAGCTGTCACTCATCTCAACTTACCTGGGCTTGGTAGTTCAATTGTGAAAGCTGATTTTCTTCTTTAGAGTTGTCTGTTAGCTTCTCTCACAATGTTCTTTCCAGTTCTGGCTTATCTCAGAATTTCCAGCAGGACAGAAGTTTCCTAATGTCTCTTAGTGCAGTGGTGCCTGAACTCAAGGTTAATGAATATTGGAGACCTGGGCAGGGATTTGATCACCAGGTTAAACGCTGGATTTCCTGTTCGTCTTTAGGAGTCCACCATGTTTGTTTTAGGATTGGTCTCTAGAGATCATGCTTTGAGTTAACATAAAGGTCAAGTTCCCCAGACTGGATATAGTCCAAGTTTATAATGGACACAGATAGGGGAAGGCTTTCAGCTTTTATTTGAAGTTTTTTTTTTTTTTTATAATCTTACATTGTTATAGATTGATACATTAAAAAAAAAAACTGGAAAATTTTCACTATCATCAGTTAATTTGTCATGGTTTTTTTGTACTCATATGGTATTTATCCCTCTCCTCTGCCTTCCAAAGTCAGAATTCATGGTAAGGTCCAGAATGTTTGTCAATCTCATCATATATTTGTTTTATGGATTTTTCAAGGTGAATTTCTATATCAAAATATAAAAATAAAAAAAATAAGAGGAATTGGTCATTCAAAAGGAAATGGGATAATAAAATTAGAGAACATTTGTTAGCTCTGCCAAAGTAGCAAATGAACTAATACCTGAAAGATTCAAAGCTTTAGAAAAGTTTATATTGCAGTTATCTGGCAACTATGGAGGGGCAAACATGTACCAAAATATTGCAACTAAAATAATATGCTAGAGTTCCTGAGGAATGACATGTATAATACATTAAACTGTTTAAAACAATTATAGACATTATAGCATTTACACTACGTTTACATACAACATGGCTAAAAGATCATTTAACGCTGATGTAAAGTGATGATTAACAATCTCTCAAGGCATGTTCTAGTATTTTATTTTTAATAATTCTTGCATTTTATGTTTTGTTGTTTTTCAGTTGCTCAGTTGTGTCCAACTCTTAGTGACTCCATGGACTGCAGTATGCCAGGCTTCACTGTCCTTCACCATTTCCCGGAGCTTGCTCAAATTCATGTCCATTGAGTCGGTGCCATCCAACCATCTCGTTCTCTGTTGCCCCTTCTCCTCCTGCCTTCAATCTTTCCCAGCATTGGGATCTTTCCCAATGAGTCAGTTCTTTGCATCAGGTGGCTAAAGTATTGGAGTTTCAGCTTCAGCATCAGTCCTTCCAATGAATATTCAGGATTGATTTACTTTAGGATGAACTGGTTGGATCTCCTTGCAGTCCAAGGGACTCTCAAGAGTCTTCTCAAACATCACAGTTCAAAAGCATCAATTCTTCAGTGCTCAGCCTTCTTTATAGTTCAACTCTCACATCCATCCATGACTACTGGAAAACCATAGATTTGACTATATGGACCCTTGTTGCAAAGTAATGTCTCTGCTTTTTAATATGCTGTCTAGGTTTGTCATAGCTTTTCTTTCAAGGAGCAAGTGCCTTTTAATTGATGGCTGCAGTCACTATCTGCAGTGATTTTGGAGCCCAAGAAAATAAAGTCTGTTATGGTTTCCATTGTTTCCCCATCTATTTCCCATGAAGTGATGGCCTGGAAGCCATAATCTTCATTTCTTGAATGTTGAGTTTTAAGTCAGCTTTTTCACTCTCCTCTTTCACCTTCATCAAGAGGCTCTTTAGTTCTTCTTTGTTTTTGCCATAATGGTGGTGTCATCTGCATATTAGAGGTTATTGATATTTCTTCCAGCAATCTCGATTCCAGGTTGTGCTTCATCCAGCCCGGCGTTTACATGATGTACTCTGCATACAAGTTAAATAATAGATTGACAGTATACAGCCTTGATGTACTTCTTTCCCACTTTTGAACCAATCTGTTGTTTCACGTCCAGTTCTAACTGTTCCTTCTTGACCTGCATACAGATTTCTGAAGAGGCAGGTCAGGTGGTCTGGTATTCCCATCTCTTTAAGAATTTTCCACAGTTTGTTGTAATCCATACAGTCAAAGCTTTAGCATAGTCAATGAAGCAGAAGTAGATGTTTTTCTGGAATTCTTTTGCTTTTCTATGATCCAGCAGATGTTAGCAATTTGATGTCTGGTTCCTCTGCCTTTTCTGAATCCAGCTTGAACATCTGAAAGTTCTCGGTTCATGTACTGTTGAAGTCTAGCTTGGAGATTTTGAGCAGTACTTTGCTAGCATGTAAAATGGGTGCAATTATGCAGTGTTTTGAATATTCTTTGGCACTGCCTTTCTTTGGGATTGGAATGAAAACTGACATTCTCCAGTCCTGTGGCCACTGCTGAGTTTTCCAAATTTGTTGACATATTGAGTGTAGCACTTTCACAGCATCATCTTTTAGGATTTCAAATAGCTCAGCTGGAAGTCCACCACCCCCACTAGCTTTGTTTGTAGTGGTGCTTCCTAAGGCTCACTTGACTTCACACCCAAGATGTCTGGCTCTAGGTGAGTGATCACACCAGCATGGTTATGTGGGTCACTAGGATCTTTTTTGTATAGTTCTTTTGTGTATTCTTGCCACCTCTTCTTAATACTTATGCTTAGATTTTGTGTAATTTTTATTGTGTAATTATTACTCTCTCAGCACCAATTATAGGTCCATACAGATTTTGATAAAGATATCTATACATGAACTAAAAAATTAACTTTATCTGATTTACCTGTCCACATTTGCAGAATATTTTAGTGAAAATATTTCATGTTTATTGAAGATGATAGCACTGGTTAAAAAAAAAAACAAAACAGTGCTATGTAAGTTGGCAGCTCTGCAGGGAACACCCACTGTGTGTATAATAGCATGTTACAAGGTGTGGAAACTATAAAGATGGATGGTCAGTCTTTGCTCCTAGAACTATATAGTCTATTATTGGCATACTAATTGGCTACATGAAACTCCAGTACTTTGGCCACCTCATGCGAAGAACTGACTCATTGGAAAAGACTCTGATGCTGGGAGGGATTGGGGGCAGGAGGAGAAGGGGACGACAGAGGATGAGATGGCTGGATGGCATCACTGACTTGATGGATGTGAGTCTGAGTGAACTCCGGGAGTTGGTGATGGACAGGGAGGCCTGGTGTGCTGCGATTCATGGGGTCGCAAAGAGTCGGACACAACTGAGCTACTGAACTGAACTGAACAGAAAATACAAATTAGGGTTTCTGTGGTTGCTCAGTGGTAAAGAATCCACATGCCAATGCAGGAAATGTAGGTTGGATCCCTGGGTCGGGAAGATCCCCTGGAGAAGGAAACGGCAACCCACTGCAGTATTCTTGCCTGGCGAATCCCGTGGACAGTGGAGCCTGGCAGGCTACAGTCCATAGGGTCACAAAGAGTCAGACATGACTTAGTGACTAAACAACAACAACCAACAAAACAAGATGCAAATAATCAGTTGTGAAAGATAAATATTAATACAAGATAATATAAGTGGCAAGTGAAAGACGCTACTAATGAGTATAACACTAAGAGAAGGAGATAGTGTTTTGTATAGTGAACATGACTGACTATTTTCTAAAGACCAGGACTTTGAAAAAATTGGAGTGTTTTTACACAGAATGGGTATGCTGATAAACCACAGATCTGCTCTGAATGTAAGGAAAAGATGAATTTATATAATCTTATTTACCTTTTGAACTCAGCCTTTTAAATGAGGATCCACCCAAGGCAGTAGACATGCATTTTGTCCAAATTAAGAAACTTGGCCACTTTGCACTTTATATGCAGGATGGTGGTGTCGACTATTGTAACCAGATTCATCTACACATAGCTGCTGTGTTTTCTTTTGGTGGTATTGACTCAAGGATTTATATTCTTGCATACACATTTCATTTTTTCACAAATATTTGACTAAGCTGATCTCACTTGTTAAGCATTTTTATGTAGAATTTTTTTAGCAAAGTTACCCACACAAATCTAAATTCAGGGAAGTTTTCTTTAAAAGGAAAGTTAAATACTCAGAATTCTAGGCATGTTCTATATAAATATTTGACTCTATGTAACCTTCACCTAATCTGTCTAGTATTTACCAATTTGTAGTAACATTGATTTTCTAATTCATTGCAGTTTATCAATCTGTTATAGGTTTTAAGGCTCACCATTGTTTCCCCAATCAATCATGCTAAAATCATCTTATATCAAGGAACTTTTACAACTAACTGAAGAAAGTAAAAACTCTATCAACAAGAAGCAAGATTTTTGAGACTGCAGATTTAAACCTTTCAGTCTAATTCCATATCTTACTAACAGCCATAATTTGGCTAACTATTCCTAAGTAATTTCATCCAAATGGGTAGTCTACAGGAGAGACAGAGTACATTAACAGGCTAGGACTTTGTAAGAAAGTATGCATTAATATTTTGTAGGATAACATGTACCTCTGTGATATAAAAAAAACCACACAAATGAAACAAATAGTGGAGACATCTATTTAGAGACAAAGACAAGGCAGAAATATTCCTCTATCGTGTCGTTGTTGTTTAGTCGCTCAGTTGTGTCCGACTCTTTGCGACCCCATAGACTGTAGCCCATCAGGCTCTCCAGTCCATGGAATTTTCCAGGTGAGAATACTGGAATGGGTTTGCCATTTCCTTCTCCAGGGAAACTTCCCAACCCAGGGATCGAACCTGTGTGTCCTGCACTAGCAGGCAGATTCTTTACCCCTGAGCCACCAGGGAAGCACCCTCTATCATAATGAATGTGGAAATGTCCATTAAAAGGTCTGTTGGGAAATGAAATGCTAAACTTAAAGGCAGGACCCTGCCTGGTGTGGAGAGGACCATTGGTGGAACTCTCTTTTTGATCCATGGGAGGCTTTTGGAGATGAGGAATAGGAGCTACAGTTTGACAGACCTGGGTTCAAACTCAGTCTCTGTGCCTTAAGAGCTGTACTTGGTCTTAAGCATAATACTTGCCTCTTGGTGCCTCTATTTCTTCATCTGTAATATGAAGTTACTACTATTCATCCTATAAGAAAGTTGTGAGGCTTTCCCATCTGTAAAGAACCCAGTATAAATCTCTGTAACTGTCGAAGGCCCCATTTCTCCCCTCTCCACTTCAAGCAAATGCTCAGTGCAACAGCGGCATGACCAACCACAGTCTATACACTTTGAGAAGATGTCTTCTCACAGTAGGATAGAGAGCAGCCTTAGCTGGCTTCAAAAATAAAATAAATCCAGAGGAAATATTTTCACAAGTCTGTGAAGATAGAAGGGAAAGGCAGTCAAGTGAGAAAAGATTTTTGTTTCAAAAAAAAAAAAAAAAGCTTGGATGGAAATGAAAGAAGCTCGAGGTGGTACTGGGAAACAGTGGGTTGATTGTTAGAGTAATTAGTGGCAGAACTTAAATGTCAAGTTGTTTTTGGATCTGAAAATTCCCACAATAAACCTGTGTGAAGGTTTTCTCTGTGGGTGGCAGTTGGCCAGGTCTGAGCGCAGATATTTGAGTTTCTTGGAGACAGGAAAGGATACTTTGTGGATTACTCAGGACCCAGAGCTTGAGGCTATTTGGTAGGCTGGTAGTACTCATCAAGAGCCATCTTTTGGGGACTTCCCTGGTGGGCCAGTGGTTAAGAATTCACCTGCTAATGCAGGAGACAGGGGTTTGATCCCTGGTCCAGGGAGATTCCAGACGCCGCAGAGCAGCAAAACCTGTGTGCCATGACTACTGAGCCCAGGTGCTCTAGAGCCCATGCTGTACAACAGGAGAAGCCACTGCATTGAGAAGCCTGCACACCACAACTAGAGAGTGGCCTGTGTGCAGCAACAAAGACCCATCACAGCCAAAAAAACCAGAATCAACCTGTGCGTGAGCAAGAGAGGAGACTACCTCTGTTCTGTGATCCTGTTTAGACTGTGATTTGACAGAAATCTCTAAAAATATTTCCTCACCCGTTGTCCCCTTGCTGGAAGTCTTGCTCTAAAGCATTTATTTCTTTGGGTTAAGGTATTATCGTTTTCAGATGTTCTCTTCTAAACTGGAAGAATCTATAAGAGGGTCTAATACAACCCATTTTTGTCCTATTCCTTCAGTTAGTTTTAATTCCCCTAGTGGAGAATTAACTTGAACCTGGGCTTTGCTCCTTCTAAGGCTCAGGCACTGCGGATGTCTGATGCGATCCTGGGGCAGTTCACAGAGCTGTTTGTCCAGGCTGAACAGGTTTGGGTGGAAACGTCATTCAAAAACCAAAAAGAGTCAGATCCTATGCTTAGTTGAGCCATAAAGGCTTAGACACTGAAGAGGAAAATGATTGTGAATATAAAAGTGGAGTGTTTCTCTTTTGACAAGGAAAGAGCAGAAGTAAAAATAGAAAAATCTATTTCTCTAAACAGTGAAGTCTGAGAAACAACTCTAAGTACTCCAACCCTTAGAAATTAACCCAAGTAGAAGAGAGGCATTGTCTTATGAGCTCCCATAGATCACCTCAGAAGCCCTGGTTACCTGTGGATCAGTGGCCTTGGGGCCACTTGGGAGAGTGGGAGTTTGGGAACATGGAATTGGCCTGGGGCTGGAAGTTCTTTGTTAAGAAGTGGGGGAATCTATGGAGTTAACTCAGGTTGCAACTGGAAAATATGTTTGTATAATCAGATACAACATTGAACATATAAGGACAGAGAAAACAAAGACATAATTTTAAAATTCAATTGTGTTTCAACTTCCTGAATAAAGGGGACATCAAGATTCAGTAAAATAGGGAGTCAATGTGAAATAATAATTAAAGGTTAAAACCAGTTGAGGAAAGAGCATTCTAATCTTTTGTTGACCAATTTTGGTCAGAGACTAATCTTTAATTAAAAAAAGGACTAGATCATTAAAGGTGTGGAAAAAAATTCAATGGAAAAAACATTTAGAAACATTTGCCAAAATCCTGTCAGAAAATTTTACCACACAGAAAATTAAGTAAATAAAAATACTTGGTAGATTTATATACCTTGGGAGTGGTATTTTTTACTCTAAGAATTATTTGGTTCAATTATGTAATGAATATGAATTGATGCCTTTTTAGGTTGGTGTTTTATTTTTCGAAATGAAGTCAGGTTTATACAAAGTTGGGCTCAGTGTTCTCTAAAGCTTATATTCTCATCATTGGCACTGTCTATTTGGTGGCAGTAACTTGAACGATGAGGTAAAATTCCTGGCTGGAATTTATAAAGTCAAACCAGGACTTACCTCAAAATACTCAAGGGCTCAAATGATGTGACAGGGATATACGCAGAGAAAAAACTGTGAGTTGTGTTAGTCATCAAGATATTAATAATTAAAATAGATGAGAATAGGACCCTTGGGATTGGAATTTTTGATGGGGAGAAGAGTGAAGCTTGCTAAAAGAGGTGGAAAGGACACAGTGGCAATGTGGACCCAGATATGTGTGTTTGGGAGCTTTGGACAGCAAGCACTCCCAGGTGTAGAGGATGGCTCCTGGATGGGTGGGGGGCAGAGAATAAGGAACAGAAGGGGTCAGAATGGTGCTACCCATTGTAACACTCAGCTTAGACACATTCCTTAGAGACACACAGTTAGGATTTCCTCGGAGATTCATGTGGCAACTTTTTATGACCTCTTAAAAGTAAACATCCCACTTCTTAAAAACTGAAGCATTTTTAACATATATTGTACATAGCATTCATTGGAGAAGGCAATGGCAACCCACTCCAGTAGTCTTACCTGGAAAATTCCACGGACGGAGGAGCCTGGTAGGCTGCAGTCCATGGGGTCGCTAAGAGTCAGGCACGACTGAGCAACTTCACTTTCACTATTCACTTTCATGCATTGGAGAAGGAAATGACAACCCACTTCAGTATTCTTGCCTGGAGAATCCCAGGGATAGAGGAGTCTAGTGGGCTGCCGTCTATGGGGTCGCACAGAGTCAGACACGACTGAAGCGACTTAGCAGCAGTACATAGCATTCAGTTATCATGCTTACATTCTAAACAAACCAGTGCAGGTTTGTTTTGAAAACTTGTGGCTTTAGCACTTTTCCCTCTCTTCCTTAATCCAACTTAAGAAATGTTAATGAGCCTCTGGACAAATAAATATAAGTAATAAATGAATGCTTGAAGTTTTAGACAATGGGTGGGGTGTAGATAGATGGATGGGTATATAGATATCGATGATGGTTTGGAAGCTTTACTAAAAAGAAAATACTTGTCAGGTAAGGATGAGAGAAAAGACTTTTCAGATAGAGTCATGGCTTCTTCAGAAAATAGAAATTTGGTGAAATTTGAATACAGGATATTGAAAAGAATCTAGTGAGAAAAACAGTAAATATAATTATAGCTATTATTTGGTTGAGCAGTTTTTTGGTACATGAAACTAGATTAAAGTCATATTGTAAGGTCTGAAATGTTATGCTAATAGATTTACTTTATACTTTATTCTTAGAATAAATAGAGAATGATTCCCTGTAATCAAATTGTGAAGGAAGTCACAATTCTGTAGTGATCTAATCATGGCTATAATTACTGAGTATTTATTTTGTGTCAGGCATTGGGCTAAATATGTTGAACATTATCTCATTTATTAGATTATATTAGTTATATTAGTATAACAAGACATGATAAGGGCCTTGATTAGATTTCTAGTGATAGTGAAAGGGCAACAATTTAAACAGTTGTGGAGAAAATATTTCAAGAAGATGATCATTCATTCATTCAGTCAAAAAGACATTTATTAAAGCACTTACTCTTTCCCAGGCTCTGAGCCAAGTGCCAGAAGCTAAGTGTATGTGGTGAGAGCTTACTGTGTGCCAGGAACTGTTCCAAGTGCTTTGCAGGCAGGTGCCTTATTATTATCATTATTATAGGTGAGAAAATAAAGACACATAGAAATCAAATAACTTGTCAAGTACAGTCAGCTGCCGCATAGGATCTGACCCACATGATCAGGCTCCAGAGTTGTCATTCTTTCATACTCTGTACTACCTCTCACAGGTGGATAAGACCTCAAATCTCAAACATGTCAGTTTTTAGTTGGAGAGAAGGATATGGAACAAATAACTAAATTGCCCAAAGTATATAAAATGATAAAGTGCCATGTGTTATTTCCAGTTTTGGGCTGTTACAAAGAAAACTGTTACAAATATTCATGCACAGGTTTAATGTGAATGCAAGTCTTCATTTCTCTGAGATAAATGCCTAAGAGTGCAATTTCTCAGTTTTGAAGAAACTGATAAAGTATTTTCTAGAGTGGTATTGCCAATTTACATTTCCATCACCAAAGTGCGAGTGATCCAGTTTATCTGTATTTTGATCAGAGTCTGGAATTATCACAGTTGTTAATTTTAGTTATTCTCATAGGTGTGTCAGTGTATGCCATTGTGCTTCTATTTTGCATTTTTCTAATGGCTAATAACGTCAAACATCTTTTTGTGTGTTTTTTTCAATCTGTGGGGCTTCCCTGATAGCTCAGTTGATAAAGAATCCACCTGCAATGCAGGAAACTCCGGTTCAATTCCTGGGTTGGGAAGATCTGCTGGAGATGGGATAGGCTACCTACTCCAGTATTCTGGCATGGAGAATTCCATGGACTGTATAGTCGA
The DNA here is from genome assembly GCF_000754665.1 of Bison bison bison. NCBI lineage: Eukaryota > Metazoa > Chordata > Mammalia > Artiodactyla > Bovidae > Bison > Bison bison. Next base: position 21,049,026 of record NW_011495072.1, read on the forward strand.
TGGGGTCACAAAGAGTCAGACACGACTGAGTGACTTTCACTTTTTTGCAATCTGTATATCCTCTTCAGTGAAATGTCACTTCATGTCTTTTGCCTATTAACTAGATTTTTTTTTTTCTGTTTAGTTTTGAGAATTATTCACACATTCTAGTTACTGGACACCAGTCAGTCATGATACCAGTCCTTCATTGGTTATGTGGTTTGCAAGTGTTTTCTCCTAGTCTGTAGCTTGTCATTAACAAGATATTTAGTATAATGAAAGTTTAAATTTTAATAAAGCCCAATTTATCAATTTTTCAATTTGTATCAAGTCTAAGAACTTTGAAGTATCACTATGAACAAAGCTAGTGAAGGTGATGGAATTCCAATTGAGCTGTTTCAAATCCTAAAAGATGATGCTGTGAAAGTGCTGCACTCAATGTGTCAACAAATTTGGAAAACTCAGCAGTGGCCACAGGACTGGAGAAGGTCAGTTTTCATTCCAATCCCAAAGAAAGGCAGTGCCAAAGAACGTTCAAACCACTGCATAATTGCACCCATTTCACATGCTAGCAAAGTAATGCTCAAAATCTCCAAGCTAGGCTTCAACAGTACATGAACTGAGAACTTCCAGATGTTCAAGCTGGATTCAGAAAAGGCAGAGGAACCAGAGATCAAATTGCTAACATCTGCTGGATCATAGAAAAAGCAAGAGAATTCCAGAAAAACATCTACTTTTGCTTCATTGACTATGCTAAAACCTTTGACTATGTGGATCACAACAAACTGTGGAAAATTCTTCAAGAGATGGGAATACCAGACCACCTGACCTGCCTCCTGAGACACCTGTATGCAGGTCAAAGCAACATTTAGAATCGAACATGGAACAACAGACTGGTTCCAAATTGGGAAAGCAGTAGGTCAAGGCTGGATATTGGATGTGAGTTTGAGCAAGCTCTGGGAGTTGATGACGGACAGGGAAGTCCGGCGTGCTGCAGTCTATGGGGTCACAAAGAGTCGGACACGACTGAAGGACTGAACTCAACTAATATTTCTGCCTAGTCTTAGATTCTGAAGATTTTCTCATATGTGCTCTTCTGAAAGTTTTATAGTTTTATGTTTTCTTTTTAAGAACAGTTTTTGCAATTTTTTTGCACTGCTGCTGCTGCTGCTAAGTCGCTTCAGTCGTGTCCAACTCCTTGCGACCCCATAGACGGGAGCCCACCAGGCTCCTCTGTCCCTGGGATTCTCCAGGCAAGAATACTGGAGTGGGTTGCCATTTCCTTCTCCAATGCATGCATGCATGCTAAGTCGCCTCAGTCG
>NW_011495072.1:21050426-21051234 GCF_000754665.1 Bison bison bison
AGATGTTCAAGCTGGATTCAGAAAAGGCAGAGGAACCAGAGATCAAATTGCTAACATCTGCTGGATCATAGAAAAAGCAAGAGAATTCCAGAAAAACATCTACTTTTGCTTCATTGACTATGCTAAAACCTTTGACTGTGTGGATCACAACAAACTGTGGAAAATTCTTCAAGAGATGGGAATACCAGACCACCTGACCTGCCTCCTGAGACACCTGTATGCAGGTCAAGAAGCCACAGTTAGAACTGGACATGGAACAACAAATTGGTTCAAAAGTGGGAAAGGAGTACATCAAGGCTGTATATTGTCAATCTATTATTTAACTTATATGCAGAGTACATCATTCAGAATGCCGGGCTGGATGAAGCGCAACCTGGAATCAAGATTGCTTGGAAAAATATCAATCACCTCAGATATGCAGATGACACCACCCTTATGACAGAAACAAAGAGGAACTAAAGAGCCTCTTGATGAAAGTGAAAGAGGAGAGTGAAAAAGTTGGCTTAAAACTCAACATTCAGAAAATTAAGATCATGCCATCTGGTCCCATCACTTCATGGGAAATAGATGGGGAAACATGGAAACAATGACAGACTTTATTTTGGGGGGTTCCAAAATCACTGAAGATGGTGACTGCAGCCATGAACTTAAAAGATGCTTGCTTCTTGAAAAAAAAAAAGCTATGACCAAACTAGACAGCATATTAAAAAGCAGAGACATTACTTTGCCAACAAAGGTCCATCTAGTCAAATCTATGGTTTTTCCAGTAGTCATGTATGGATGTGAGAGTTGGACTATAAAGAAAGCT
>NW_011495072.1:21051334-21052794 GCF_000754665.1 Bison bison bison
AAGTCGCTTCAGTCGTGTCTGACTCTGTGAGACCCCATAGATGGCAGCCCACCAGGCTCCCCCATCCCTACTAAAAGTTCTTTTGAAGATTCTTTAAAGTTTTCTACATTGACAGTCACGTCATCTGAAAATATGAGCAGTTTTACTTTTTTTTCTCCTTTCCAATGTCTATGCTTTTAAAAATTCCTTATTAGCTAGAACTTCCAGAACTAGGTTGAACAGTGGTGAGATGGCATTACTGCTTTGTTCCTGATCTAGGTGGTGGTTCTGGTGGTGATGGTGGGACTGTGTACATTTAATCTTTCATCATTAGCTAGAGACTTTAAAAAAAATAGATGTTCTTTATCAAACTGAAGAATTTTCCTTCTATTCCTAGTTTCCTTTTATCATGAAAACAATATTGATTTTTCTAAATGTCTTTTCTGCATCAATTGATAAGATCAAATAATTTTACTTCTTTAGCCTATTAATATGGTGGATTATATAGAGTGATTTTTAAATATCTAATGAGACTTGCATTCTTAGGATAAACCTCACTTGGTCATAGTGTATAATTCTTTCTCTATATGATTGAATTCTATTGTATACTATTTTGTTAAGAATATGTGTCTATGTTAATGAGGAATATTGGTCTAAGTTTTCTTTCTTTTTATAATGGATTATATGGAATCCATTATATGGAATTTTATAATGATTATATGGAATCAGTATTAATTGTTTTTTTAAGTTTGTCAAAACTCTCCAGTGAAACCACACGCACCTTGAGATTTCTTTTGGGAGTTTTCCAATTGTGAATTTGAATTCCTGATTAGTTATGGAGATATTGGAATTATCTAGTTCAGATTAGTTCAGTTGTTGTAGCTTCAGGAATTGGCCTGCTTCATCTATTTTGACAAATTTACGTACGTAGACTTATTCATAGTATTTTTGCATTTTCTTTTTGGTGTTTGCAGGGTCTACAGTGATGTCTTGTATTTCATTACATGCATCTACAGTTTGTATCTTTTCTCTTTTTACTTTAGTTTTTCTAGAGGTTTGTCAATTTTATCGATCATTGAAAAATAACTGTTTCATTGATTTTTCTCTTTGTTTTCCTCTTCTTAATTTTGTTGATTACTTTTCTTATATCTATTATTTCTTTCCTTCTGCTCGCTTTCAGTTTGCTCTCATTCTAGGTTCTCGAAGTGGGAGATTAAATTATTGATGTGAAACATTTTTATCTTTTCTAATGCATACATTCTCAGCACTGCTTTAACTGTGTCCCACAAATATTGATATATTTTCATTTTCATTCAGTTCAGTTTATTTTTTTTTTAAAGTTCCCTTGAGACTTTCTCTTTCATCTGTGTATTATTGTGTTGTTTAGATTCCAAGTATGGATATTTTCCTGTTGTGTTTCCCTTACTGATTTCTAATTTGATGTGGTTGGAGAATGCACTGTATGATTTAAGGTCTCTTAA
>NW_011495072.1:21052894-21054160 GCF_000754665.1 Bison bison bison
ATGGACAGGGAGGCCTGGTGTGCTGCAATTCATGGGGTTGCAAAGAGTCGGACATGACTGAGCAACTGAACTGAACTGAACTGAAGGTTTTGGTCAAGTTTCTTTCTCCTCCTCCTCCTCCTCTTCGGTCCTGTCCTCCTCCTCCTTTCCATCTCTCCCTCTTTTTCTCCTTCTCTGTTTCCTTCTTCTTTTTTTTTTTTGCCTATGGCTATTCAATCACGTTAGCAGGAGTTGTTGAAAAGACATTCTTTTCTGCACTGAGCTGTTTTTGTGCCCTTGTCAACAATCAGTTGGACGTATTTGGAGTTTTCTTTTTGTTCCGTTGATCTATGTGCTTATCCCTCTAACAATATCATAGTCTTGATCACTGTAGCTATATTGTAAGTCTTGATTTCAGGTAGACTTTATTTTTTTAAAATTGTTTTAGCTATTCAGTTTCTTTGCCTTTTGGTATAAATTTGAGAACAATTTTGCCTATGTTTATGAGAAATCTTGAGGATGTTTGATGAGAATTGTATTAAACTTTACATCTCAGTTTGGGGAGAACTGACACCATTTTATGCTGTCTTCCAATCTTATTAATGGGCTTTCCAGTTGGCTCAGTGGTAGAGTTTGCCTGCCAGTGCAGGAAATGCAGGAGTGAGTGTCAGGTTCTATCCCTGGGTCATGAAGATCCCCTGGAGGAGGAAGTGGCAACCCACTCTGGTATTCACGCCTGGAGAATTCCATGGACAGAGGGCCCTGGAGGGCTATAGTCCATAGGGTTGCAAAGAGTCGGACACAACTTAGTGACTGAACACTTCAATCTAGGAATATGGTATGTCTCTCCATTTATTAGAGCTTTCATTTCTTTCAAAAGTATCTTATAATTTTCAGCACATAAGTCCTGTGCTTGATGTTAGAATTATATCTAAGTATTTTAATTTGGGGAGCAAATATAAATGGCATTGCATTTTAAATTTCAGTGTCTGTATGTTCATACAGAAATATAATTAATGTTTATTTTATTTTTTGTGTTCTTGCTGAACCCATTTAGTTGCTCAGTCGTGTCTAACTCTTTGCGATTCCATGGACTGTAGCCTACCAGGCTCCTCTGTACATGGAATTTTCCAGGCAAGAGTAGTGGAGTGGGTTGCCATTTCCTTCTCCAGGGGATCTTCCTTACCCAGGGATCGAATCCAGGTCTCCCACATTGCAGGCAGACGCTTTACTGTCTGAGCCACCAGGGAAGCCCCACTTATTAGTATTGCTGCTGCTGCTAAGTCG
>NW_011495072.1:21054403-21054535 GCF_000754665.1 Bison bison bison
GGAATTCCCCCCCCCCCCCCAAAAAAAAAAAATAGTCCTGAATGCAGGGCTTTCTTCTCTGGGTTTCTTTCTTCTCATGATCAATTTGTAGTCATAGAAAATGCTGATGAACTAAAAAAAAAAAAAAAAAAA
>NW_011495072.1:21054635-21060177 GCF_000754665.1 Bison bison bison
CACAGGAACCAATTTCCCAACTTTTCAGACAACTACTAAGTGTCCTATACTTTATTTCAATCTGACAGTAACTGGTCAGAGTTAGTGTCAGATTCCATAGGCCCAGGGCCTAGTCCCACAAGACTTCTCACTTCAGAAACCAGCTGCAGTCATGGATCCCCAGGGGAGCCACAACTTTGTCCAACGTAGCTACAAAGTTGGGTTACCCACAGCATTCCCTCAGATTTGAAAATTTGCTGAAATGGCTCATAAAATTCAAGGAAAGACTTACTTATGATTAGCAGTTTATTATATACAGATGAAGAGGCATGAAGGCAAGGCCTAGAAACATCCTGAGAGCAAGAGCTTCAGCTCTCATGAAGTAGGGTATATCACCCTCCTGAACATGAATGTGTTCACCAATGTGGGAGCTCTATAAACCCTGTAGTTTAGGGAGTTTTATGGAGCTTTAATCATGTGGGAATGGTCAATTATTAACTCAGTCTCCAGACCCTCTCCCCTCTTTAGAAAATGGGGTTGGGGCTGAAATTTCCAAGCTCCTAATCACAGCTCGGTGCTTCTGTTTACCAGTCCCCATCCTGAAATTATCCAGGAGCCCACTGAGAGTTGCCTCTTTAGAACAAAAGAAATGAAGGAGAAATCAAGACATTCTCAGATAAAGGAAAACTAAGGATTTATTATTAACAGACCTACTCTAAAAGAAAGTTGTTATTTTATAACCCAGGGAATTCCAAATGATTTTAGGAGCTTTGGGTCAGGAACTGGAGTTAAAAAACCAATTATTAGTTAAAAAAAAGATGCTCCTAGCATTTGTATCACTCAGGGAATTAGAAGGGTTTTAGGAGCTCTGTGTCAGGAACCAGGGACAGAGACAAAATATATATTTTCTCTTATGTCACACTTGCCTGTGTGGTTTTATTTAAAGTGAGTATACTGATAATGAGCCTTCCCAGGGGGTGTTAGTGGTAAAGAACCTGCCTGCCAGTGCAGGAGACATAAGAGATATGGGTTCGATCCCTGGGTTAAGAAAAATCCCCTGAAGGAGGGCATGGCAACCCACTACAGTATTCTCACCTGGAGAATCCCATAGACAGAGGAGCCTGGCAGGCTATAGTCCACAAGGTTACATAGAGCTGGACACGCCTGAAGTGACTTAGCACACACACACGCATGTATACTGATGAAGAGGGTGATGAAGGAGGTAAGAAGGAAAAATGGCAATGGTTTGGGTTAACTACCAAGGAATATATAAGAAGGAGACTAAATAAAAGAAGGCCCACTAATGGTTAAGAATCTTACATTTTCAGTTGCAAAAATCCATACAGTGTCTTCCATTTTGTGTTCTTTCACACTCACCCTTGTCCATCCCCAATTTCTTACTTTCAGAGAGGTAGGAAAGGAATCAAGGTTCACATAATAGTGAAGAGTGAAAGTTGATTCAAGTCCAGATCTGTCTGTCTGTCTTCCAAGTCTATGTTAAAGTCTATAAGTTAAGGAACTGTGAGGCTGGTTATCGGAGTACAGCAGAATTACGAGGAAAAAGAAGATACAAGCCCAAATGTGAGCAATAAAGAAGATAGAGAAGAACAGAGGAAATCAGAGGACATTGCAATTTTCTGATTTTATATGTCAACTGTTTATTGCATTTATAATGATAATAATATCCACATTTTAATATTTCTATAAAAATATGGCATAATATTTGTAAAGCATGTAGAGTAATGCACAAACACTTACATGTTCAGATATAATACTATTTAATGTCTTTGAACATAACTGCTATAACTACTCTGTTTAGCAAAAGGGAGCCAAGTTAAAATAAGTGGAACTCTTTAAAAGTAGAACTAGAGAAAAACTTATTTGTATTCACTTTTATATGCACAAAATCTCTGGAAGAACAAATAGGAAATTTATTATGATGGTTCATTGTTGCAGGGCGGGGTTCAGTGGTACAGGTATTATGGTTGTGGAACTGGACAGATGGGTTGGAGGGGTCTTTTTAATAGTATCTTTTTATAATTTAAGCAATTTAATTCCTATGACTGTATTACTTATTCAAAATTTTTTTAAAATGATATAAAGTAGAATTGGCAATCTTAAGAATTTATCCATTTCCTTCCTTGAAAGTGTTAGGTTGAATGTCCATGCCCATTAAGGAAGTTGTAAGCAGATACTCCTTCCACAGGTGAGAGGTAGAATTTGTCCTCTAAGGGAGTACCTTGGACTGCAAGGAGATCAAACCAGTTAATCCTAAAGGAAATCAACCCTGAATATTCATTGGAAGGACTGGTGCTAAAGCTGAAACTCCAATACTTTGGTCACCTGATGTGAAGGACTGACTCTTTGGAAAAGACCCTGATGCTTGTAAAGATTGAGGGCAAGTGGAGAAGGGGGTGACAGAAGATGAGATGGTTGGATGGCATCATTGACTCAATGGACATGAATTTGAGCAAACTCCGGGACATAGTGAAGGACTGGGAAGCCTGGCGTGCTGCAGTTCATGGGGTCACAAAGAGTTGGACACGACTTAGTGACTGAAGAACAACAACAATGTCCTTGTATTGTGATTACTTGAATGTGAGTAGGTTCTCTATTCTTCAGCCCATTTTCAAGAAATATACATTAAGTATGTGGTGTAGGGAGTCTGTTAACTTAGTCAGATCCAGCAAACACTGGTTCTAATTGCAGGTTTTATCCACCTTTTATGTTGACTAGAGTACTTTGTCAATTAAAAAGGCTTTGCATTAAAGATTGTTCTACACCTAATATCATCCAGCTAACATTGAAAACATTGTTCTGCCAGTGTTTAAGTGCCAGATATGGCCCCTGGATTGATGGGGGCAGAGTGACCTAATGACCCACATTGACATCATCCAAAGACTATGGCTATCTGTCAGTTCTCCTTTTATAAAGGAGACAGATGGCCCAATGTCTTTATTCATTTAAAGTTTTACCCTTACGTGTGGAAAAGATCTGATCTGGGTGCTTACCTTTCTTAGTTTGGCTTTTGTTCTGACTTGTGAATCCTGTTTTGGACTCTAGTTTTAGTGTTGTTGACTCTTGTCTGCTGGTCCTGAACTATGCTCTGTGGTTAGGTTTGCTATTTGCTTTTTCTCTGCTCAGAATTCTACTTTCTTTCCCCTTTGATCTGATAGGGCTTCAAGATGTTTTTCAACTTCCCAAAGAGAATAATTTTCTAAATCACTGTTATTATGGAGTTGCCTCTATCATTATTTCAGTATTTAGTTTCATTCTCTATACAACAATAGCCTTACTGCATGATACAGAAGATGTTTTGTTATTGTCATCAGGTCAACCCAGTACTGGTGTGGAATCTTGTGATCTTTTACCATGTGTTGGAATTGGAAAGAAATTTTGTGTATTTTTGAGCATAGTTCATTGTTTGATAAAATAAATCACAATTATCCAGGAGCACTGTGTATCAGATCAATTTTTCTTCATCTCAATTAATCTGGGAATGAATATTACTAAGACAATATTGGAAAACTTTACCAATATTGACCTCATCTGACTAGTGAGTGGGTAGTAAATAACTCACCTTTTAGAGATAAATGAATCCTTTCAGATAATGTTGGCACTGAACAGTATACTGTAGACATGTACTGTTAAGTGTGTTAAGCAATTTATGATTGGATTTCCCTCAGTTTCAAAAGCCTGTGCTTCTAGATACCAGTTCAGTCATTTTAACTGATATCAGATGGAATTCAAGTAAGATTTAGGTTAATTGGCTTCAACAGGAGACATCTTTCTATAGAGCCTTGGAATTGCAAAATTTTTTCATCAACTTTTGAGAAAGAATTTTGTGAATTTTGAGCATATTTTACAATTAAAATTTTTTCTAATAACTGAACTTATTTCTAATTGATTACTTAGTGCCACATCACTGGGCAAAAATTCCCCAGAGTTCAGTTACCTCTTGGTCACATCTAGTTTGATAAGAATATTTAACTGAGCACACCAAATATTTGCTGTCTTGTTCCTTGAAACTTATTTTTGAAAGCTTACCTAAAGCAATTGTAGGATACATTTTGCTTTGGATTTTTGTAGGCTAATAAGCATCTTATTTACAAGTTCTAAAGTATAAACATAAAATACATCAAAACCGTTTTTATTACTGAAAAGTAAAACATTAATATAAGTACCATACATTTTTGTATTCATTTTTTTTAGTTAATAGTTTACTAAGGAAAATAACTTTCATAGTTTGCTTTTGAATTTACGCAAATGGTATTTAAGGCTAGTTATAACATTCTTGGGCTATGACTGAGAATTCTGTAATTTTCTTTTCTTTTAGCATTGATTATGTCAGAAGAGTCTGCTAAAGCTAGCTGATTTCAACTGCTTTGAAAGAGACTTGCTCAACGACGTTCTGCCTCATTATTTTCTGTTCTTCTGGGACTTCAATTACAAGTGGTTAGGCTTTCTCACTGTATCCCCTATATCTTTTACTCTCTCTTTTGTATTTCATCTCTTCATGTTTCGTGTTGATGATTTTATTCCAGTATTGCTTCTTGTTCACTCATTTCATCATTAGCTGTGTAGAATATAGTTTAAGATTCATGTACTTAATTTTTAATATCAGTTATTATCTTTTTCATGTCCAGAATTTTTGTTTGATTTTATTTTGTGGATTCTACCTCTTTGTTAAAATTCTTAATGTTGTATTTTGTCTTTTTCAACATGTTGATAAAGACTTAAAGTCTGTATATAACACTTTCATCATTTGAATCTCCTGCAGCTCTAAATCTGTTTTCTCTCATTACTCTTGGTTTTTAATTATATTTTCTGGTTACTTTTGATTATGCTAAAAATTGGATGATGAAAACCTAATAAATTAATTTGAAGCATATCATAGTGTTATCACAGAGCTTATTAATTGTATGTTTTCTTTTGGCAAGAGCCTAGGAACACTAGCAATCCCAGATCATCTCATTCTAATAATAGAAATTAAAATGATATGAACCTATGCTTTAGTCCTTGGAAAGGGTGAACTGTTTCTGGTATATCTTTACTCCTAGAGCTTAGCCTTGTGGAGTTATAACCCCAAATATGGGGTATTTTACCTGAGAAATTTAGTTCTTTTATCCTGAGAGGCTTTAAAAAATCTGATCAGCATCTCAGATTCTTTCCTAAAAGAGGTAGAAATTCACACCCCCCCACCCAAAAAAATAGTCCTGAATGCAGGGCTTTCTTCTCTGGGTTTCTTTCTTCTCATGATCAATTTGTAGTCATAGAAATGCTGATGAAAACTAAAAAAAAATAAGAACCTTGTTTTTCTAAACCTTTGTCATATCATTTCCCCTATCCACCTCCTCAGAAGCTTACTTTTCAGAAACTTATTGATGAAACTTCAAAAATCCATTCTGGATCTGGGTCCTTCTTTGACCACATAATTACATTGCCTTGACAAATGTGTAGGAGCTATATAATCTTTCAGTCAGTTCAGTTCAGTTCAGTCGCTCAGTCGTGTCCGACTCTTTGCGACCCCATGAATCACAGCACGCCAGGCCTGCCTGTCCAC
>NW_011495072.1:21060277-21091108 GCF_000754665.1 Bison bison bison
GTTCACTCAAACTCATGTCCATTGAGTCAGTGATGCCATCCAGCCATCTCATCCTCTGTCGTCCCCTTCTCCTCCTGCCCTCAATCCCTCCCAGCATCAGAGTGTTTTCCAATGAGTCAACTCTTCGCATGAGGTGGCCAAAGTACTGGAGTTTCAGCTTTAGCATCATTCCTTCCAAAGAAATCCCAGGGCTGGATCTCCTTGCAGTCCAAGGGACTCTCAAGAGTCTTCTCCAACACCACAGTTCAAAAGCATCAATTCTTCTGTGCTCAGCTTTCTTCACAGTCCAACTCTCACGTCCATACATGACCACTGGAAAAACCATAGCCTTGACTAGACGAACCTTTGTTGGCAAAGTAATGTCTGCTTTTCAATATGCTATCTAGGTTGGTCATACTTTTCTTCCAAGGAGTAAGCGTCTTTTAATTTCATGGCTGCAGTCACCATCTGCACTGATTTTGGAGCCCCAAAAGATAAAGTCTGACACTGTTACCAGCTGAGCCACAAGGGAAGCCCATATAACCTTTACAAGCTACATAATCTTTCTTAATCTTATTGACATTTATCAGAATGAAGATTTAAAGGATGAGTCTCCCTAGGGATTTAGGAGGATTTCAAACAATTTGTGAGAGAGGAAAGCTTAATTTTACTGATTTTTACTTAAACAAGCTTCGCAATTGGTGGAATTAATAATTTGATAGTATGTTTACCTTGTTTTGGATAAATAATGTAGGTCATAGGAATGGACACACTTGCCTTGAAAAGAGTTAGGAAGCATAACTATTCGAAGTTTTTCCTCCAGAGTATTTTCCACAAAGGGTTTATTTGTAATTTTAAAGAATGACCAGAATTGTATGGCCTGTTTGTAGGCCACAAATACAAAATTGTCCTAAAAGTAATTAGGTCCCAAAAAGTAATTAGGGCCCAAAATGAACTTTGTAGTAAAGTCCAAATTAAAACTTAGCTACAACTTGCATGAAATCCATTGGCTGATCTAGCATTATCCATTTCATAGCACTGCTGGGGCCAACATGATAGAAAAATGTGATAATACAATATTGAGCCTTCTGATTTTTTTTGGTCACCTAGTGGTTCTCTAAACAAAGATAATGTAAGTGAGCCTCATTTTATGTAGTTGGAAAAGTACTTGGAAATATATTTAAAAATATATTAAAAACATCTAAAATGTACTTTTAAAAATATTTAAAGACTGCTGATCTTTTACAAATTAAAAAAATGCTTGAGAAACATCACTCATGATTACTACATTTGTAATTTAAATATTTTTTCTATTTCTTAAACTTCAAAAACTTTGGACATAGCTGTTTAATGCTGAGAGTGTCAATGGGAAGTAAATGTTAGGTATAAGGAAGGCGAGGAGGTGGCTAGTAGGGGAAGGAGTCAAGACCTTATCTGAAGTCAGAACACTTCATCGCAAGCCTTTGAATAAAAGGAGGAAGACAGGTCACAGGGCAGCTGACAAAGGTGAAAATCTTTAAGGTACGGAATAGAAAGAAAGCTAACAATGCTATTAAGATAAAGACTTTTCCTTGTGCACTACTGAGAGTGAGAGTGAGATTACAAACTGTGTCTATCTGGTGAGTCAGGTTAATCAGTCACTATTCTTGTAGGTATAAGCAAAGCAAGCTTACTTATAACATGCAACTAACATTTCCCTTGTAGTACCTCATTCAGTGCTGATGGCACCTCAGAGTAGCATTGTTTACAAAGCTCAAAGCACGTCATGGACATTTTCTGTTTCTTCAAATCCTTTATTCTCCCAGATAAACCCACATGCATCTGTACCTACCCAGTCCACAGTGGAAGTTCGACCAGAGTTATTGACTAATAGACTAAGCATATGAAGCTGCCCAACTTCCCAGGTGGTTCAGTGGTAAATAATCTGCCTGCCAATACAGGAGATGCAGGTTCAATCCTTGGGTCAGAAAGATCCTCTGGAGAAGGAAATGTCAACCCACTCCAGTATTCTTGCCTGGGAAATCCCATAGACAGAAGAGCCTGAGGGGCTATAGTTCAAGGGGCTGCAAAAGAGTCAGACACTACTTAACAACTAAACAACGTGAAACTTCTCAGCCCTGCCTAATGCTGGATTTGCAACTAGCAAGAGATGTGTTCAAAGGTTCTGCTGGTGTCTTCCTAATCATTTCTCCATAGCCTCTCTGAATTTGCTGATACCATCTGCCAAGGTCTGTGCTAAACTACACACTTGGAAAGACTGAAAAACTACTTTTCAAGATCAGTTACCATATGATAATCTTCCCCACCCTCACCTGTTCCCTTCTCACTATCACTATTTTCCCTAGAAGGTGATGAGAATGTTGATTTCCTAGGAGGAAATTTGAAAGCCCAGAGACTATTGGCTGCATCTCCTGGTCATTAAACCGGGCTTCCCTGATAGCTCAGATGGTAAAGAATCTGCCTGCAATGCAGGAGACTTGAGTTTGAACTCTGGGTCGGGAAGATACCCTGGAGAAGGGAATGGCAACCCACTCCAGTATTCTTGCCTGGAGAATCCCATGGGCAGACTATGGGATTTGCAAAGAGTTGGACATGACTGAGAGACTAACTGGTCATTAGTAACTGTAAAAGAAGAATCAGAGTTTCCTCTGTCTTCCTTATGTGTCCTAACTGTTGTATAACTGCCTCCTTATAGATGACTGACTTTCAATAAACAGCAGATAATAATTTCTTTGAAGAGGCTTAGAAAGCATGAGATACTGAAAAAACAAGGAGTTTGGGCTCAGAAATCTAATAGTTGTGTGATAACACAGCACTTACTAGGTAGTTGGCCTTGTGCTTTCGTTTCCTAATATATAAGTTAGGAATAATAAAACCTAACTCACTGGGCAAGGAGAACATTGCAAGAGTGCTGAACAGTGAGAGTACTCCATAGATCACAAAGGTTTTATAATATTGTTCATTATTATTTGGATGTTTGATTTTGTAGATACCTTTTCATAAAAATTCAGAAAAGTTAGAATTTTCTGGTAATATTGGATGCCTGAAAAATTGAACACTTTTTACCATTTGATTTTGGAGCAGGGAAAGGCAGAAGGAAAGTGGAAAAAAAATTTTCTTCTTCACCCTTCCATGTCTTCCAGGTGATTGCAGTTGGTACTATCAAAAGTTTAGCATCTAGAAGAATACTAGTTTAATTAGCAGTTCTTATTGGTTTCACTTGTATTGCTGCATGGCCGTGGATTTGGGCAAGTTAAAAGCAGTGATAACGTTAAGGTTCAGAAGAATTTATTGCTGTGATGTCCAGGCCAAATTTCTGATAGAGTCCTCCAAAAATCTATAAAGGGATCATTCTTATAGAGCCTGCCTCAAAGAATTGTTCTTTATTTGCCATGCAGAACTTTGTAAATATTTAACTCTCTTTAGAGTTTGGAATGTGCAAGTGTGATTTATTGTTTCTAATGATTGAAAAGAGGCTTGGTATGAGCAAACAAAGGTATGAATTGAAAGAGAATTCATTATACAATATGTTTCTTTGTAAGTAATAAGCAGACCAGCATTTTAAAAAAGAGAGTGATTCCCAAGATGACTTGTCTCTCAGCAATGCCCAAGAAGTGGGGCTTCAAGTGATAACAGCTTTTATTCTCTGCATGTCCACTGTGTGCCAAGCTCTGTTTGGACTAAGTGCTTTATGTGTGAATTCTGCTCTCTGCAATATAACACTGATGAGTGGAGGGTGCAAACTGGATTGTGTTGAGAATGTTAGTGATCTATTTTGGTATGTTATAAAGGAAAATTTTTTCACTTTCTTAAAATAATAAATTCAAGATTGAGAAAGAAAAAGAGGACAGAGAGATAGCCATACATACAATAGGGACAGAGGGAAGGAAGGAAAGAAGGAGAGAAGGAAAGAAGAAGAGAGGCAGAGAGAGAGAAAAGGCAGGAAGAGATTGAGCCAAGAGCTAAGAGATTAGTTGTGAGATTCAGGCCTTTGTGGAAAAACATGACTCATGACATGTAATGAAAACACAACTTTATTATTGTCTCCCTAGCCTTGCTTCAGACATTCGGTGAGAGTAATTATCTCTTGCTGCTGACTCAGAACTTGGGAAGGCTCCATAACTTTTTAGCTCACACTTGGGTATTAGTATATCCTACCGTCTCTCTTAAGAAATAAGCCTAGTCTCTGTAAATGAACCAGAGTTACCAAGTCTAAGATGTCAATACAAACTGAATTTGATTCAGCATCAGATGTTTTCCCTTTTCCCAACTCAGGCTTTCTTCTTGTTGACAGACATAGTGGGGTTGGCATGGCTGGTTTCTGTCATCCTATGCTTTGTGTTTTCCTCCTCCATAGCACTCTTTTGTCCCAGCTTTTGAGTTTGTTCCTGACCCTGTTGAAGTTTTAAAGTGAGGTGATAGAAAAGGTTATAAACTGGCCCTCTTGGTTATGTACAACTCTAAGGTGATTATCTCCTTGGTGACCAGTTTGTGGTTTTTCTCTATCCCTGAAGACCTCTCACTTTCAGGGTTGTTTACCTGTCAGATCCATCTCTGCAGTGGATGGTCACTTCGACTCCCCACAAGAGTCCCCGAGAATCAAGGTCTTCTACCTTCCTGTTCTACCTTTTCTCCTCCAGATGGCGTTACCTCACATGACCATTTGGATGTAAGGCCAGTGCTTTCTATCAAAGGACTTGCAACTCCTCCACCAAAAGCATTCATACAAATTTCTCACACCAGAAATTTGGGAGAGTAGGTCAGTCCCCTTGGGACTAACCTATTGAAGAGTTCCTATCACAGGTCACTCTGCCTCACTCACACTTGAGTCAAGCTTCAGTCTTTCATGCCATTAGATGCAAGGGAATACCTAGTTCTTCAAATGGAGCCATGAAGTCCATTCACTTAACTGGAGAGACATGAGAAAACATCAACACTCTTCTCTCCTGGGTAAGTGGGAAGAAACTCAAACTGTAGCTCTCTCTGAAGAAATCTCTTCTTAAATCCTTTTCCATTTTCATTCTCTCTCTCCCTTTCTTCTTTTTGTGTTTTTCAAAGTAACTCAGGTGGATTCATGACTTAGGACACTATTTCTCTTAATTTTTGGTGAGGACAGATTCTGGATATAGCAACCTGTCCCACACTCAGTTTGGCATCTGAAATAGATCATATTGGTACATCAGTACAAATCAAGGCAAGAGAAATCTCCCTATATTTTAGCAGCAACCGTCTTCACTTTCAAATAAGCATGAAATGGAAATAAGCAAATTAAGTAATTCTAATGATTTTATTTGTCTTCCGGAAGCTGGCTCAGTGGTAAAGAATCCATCTGCCAAGTAGTGGGTTCAATCCCTGGGTTGGGAAGATCCCCTGGAGAAGGAAATGGAAACTCATGCCAGTATTCTTGCCTGGAAAATTCCATGGACAGAGGAGCTTGGTGGACTATAGTCCTTGGGGTCACAAAGAGTTAGACATTACTTAGCGACTTAACAGCAACAACAGATGATTTTATTGATCGTAATCTCAGAACCTAGGACAGAAAGAACATAGTAAATGTTTCCTTACAAGAGGAGGGGAAGAAGAAATGCAGATAAGTCACCTTTTATCATCTGGTGCATGCATATGCCAATGCCCTGCTCTCTTCCTTTAGATTCTGTCAACTTTGACCTTGATTTTGTTCTTAGTCCCAGTGGTCACATATACTCTGCTTACTTGTATAACTCTCCCTTGAGTAACTAAGTATCTGACCTTGGTTGTCTCTCTAACTTCACATTTGCTACAAAACCTAGATTTGGGGTGGGCTCACACTCTTTTGATAATGAACACTGATTTACTTTATTTTTATTAATTTATCAAACAGTTACTGAGAACCTGCCGTAAGTCAAGCATTAAGTAGGTACTGAGAATACAAAGCTTAAATGATAGTCTTCACGTGTTAACACAGATAACTGGTATAACAGACAGACACTAAGTATTTTGTGGGGATCATCTTACTTACTATTAAAACTAACACTGCAAGTAAATATCATTATTATCATTTCCATTTTACATATCAGAAAATAAAACATAAGAAGGCTAAATAAATTCCCCGGGCTCCCATAGGAATAAGCTGGAGCTGACAGTCTAATTCTTGACCAATCAGTCAGTTCAGTTCAATTCAGTCGCTCAGTCGTGTTTGACTCTTTGCAACCCCATGAATCGCAGCACGCCAGGCCTCCCTGTCCATCACCAACTCCCGGAGTTCACTCAAACTCACGCCCACTGAGTTGGTGATGCCATCCAGCCATCTCATCCTCTGTTGTCCCCTTCTCCTCCTGCCCCCAACCCCTCCCAGCATCAGAGTCTTTTCCAATGAGTCAACTCTTCGCATGAGGTGGCCAAAGTACTGGAGTTCAGCTTTAGCATCATCCCTTCCAAAGAACACCCAGGACTCATCTCCTTTAGAATGGACTGGTTGGATCTCCTTGCAGTCCAAGAGACTCTCAAGAGTCTTCTCCAACACCACCACCCAATAAGCTATGCAATTTCTGCCATTGAATAACTTCAGTCTGTTTTTGGCATAGAGCTAATGAGTTGACCATGGGGCTGGAACTGGAGCTGGTGATTATAATGAAGCACCTAATGAAAATTATGGAGATGCACTATTGTGTGGTGGTACAGAGCACTTTCTTCAATTTAAGTCTGAATTTGGCAATAAGGAATTCATGATCTGAGCCACAGTCAGCTCCTGGTCTTGTTTTTGTTGACTGTATAGAGCTTCTCCATCTTTGCCTGCAAAGAATATAATCAATCTTATTTCAATATTGACCATCTGGTGATGTGTATGTGTAGAGTCATCTCTTGTGTTGTTGGGAGAGGGTATTTGCTAAGACCAGTGCATTCTCTTGGCAAAACTGTTAGCCTTTGCCTTGCTTCATTTTGTACTGCAGGCCAAACTTACCTGTTACTCCAGGTATCTCTTAACATCCTACTTTTGCATTCCAGTCCCCTATGATGAAAAGGACATTTGTGTGTGTGTGTGTGTGTCAATTCTAGAAGGCCTTGAGATCTTCACAGAACCATTCAACTTCAGCTTCTTCAACGTTAGTGATTGGGGCATAGACTTGGATTACTGTGATATTGAATATTGAATATCCAAGAATATTTTGCCTTGGAAACAAACAGAGATCATTCTGTCATTTTGGAGATTGCACCCAAGTACTACATTTTGGACTCATTTGTTGACTATGATGGCTACTCCATTTCTTCTAAGGGATTCTTGCCCACAGTAGTAGACATAATGGTCATTTGAATTAAATTTTCCCATTCCTGTCCATCTTAGTTCATTGATTTCTAAAATGCTGATGCTCACTCTTGCCATCTTCTGTTTGACCACTTCCAATTTACCTTAATTCATAGACCTCACATTCCAGGTTCCTATGCAATATTGTTCTTTACAGCATCAGACTTTACTTTTACCTCCAGACACATTCATAACTGAACATTGCTTTTGCTTTGGCTCAGCATCTGAATTCATTCTGGAGCTATTTTTCCACTCTTCTACAGTAGCATGTTGGGCACCTACTGACCAGGGGAATTCATCATAAACATTTTATGGGGACATAGATCAGTACACATCAACCATGTTGAGTTGGTTGGATATATTCTGAAGTATCTGCAAGTTCTTAGGCCACTGAGCAGCAGAATAAGATCACAGTGTATGTTTCAGGAAGATGATCTACAGTAAGAATGACTGAAGAATGATTATAACATTCTTGATGCAGAAAGATATGAACTATGGATGGAGGAGAGTTGACGACAGATGAGATGTCATGGATTTGGAGTAAGGCACTGATAGTGGGCTTCCCTGGTGGCTCAGTGGTAAAGAATCCACCAAAGCACGAGCTGTGGGTTCCTTCCCTGGATGAGGAAAATTCTTCAGTATTCTTACTGGAAAATCCCTCAGGCAGAGGAGCATGGGGGGCTACAGTCCATGGGGTCGCAAAAAAGTCAGATATGCCTTAGCTACTAAACAACAACAACTGATGGTGGGATCCTAGAGAAAAGCAAAAATCAAAGATTCATGAAAACTGAAGAATCAACAAATTTGGGTAGCTATTTAGATATGAGGGGTGAAAGGCATTAAAATGCCTCTGAGATTTTGATCTTCTGTAAAAAGAAGACTAGTGGGGCTATTGGTAGATCAGGGAACTCTAAGGAAAACCCCCACAGCTGATGTGCACAGGATGAAGTGTTGAAGGAATAATCCATTTTCCTACCCCAGTCATGTTGCACATGTGTGTGTATGCATCTATGTCTATGTTCATCTAAATGAAAACATGCGCCTGTTGACAGCTGAAGTCTATATTTCCTATGAGGTGCAAGCATTAATAAATTAAGCCCTGAATTAATAAACTAAATACAACAAATATTTATTGAGCAGTCTCTGTACAAACAGTCTCTGTACAGCAGTCTCTGTGTCAAGAACTGTGGGAGAACCAATAATTAACAGTCTTTGT
Source organism: Bison bison bison (assembly GCF_000754665.1). NCBI lineage: Eukaryota > Metazoa > Chordata > Mammalia > Artiodactyla > Bovidae > Bison > Bison bison. Next base: position 21,068,755 of record NW_011495072.1, read on the forward strand.
CATCTAGAAGCTAACAAGCTATGGAAGGGATCATGGACTTAAATAACTTGAGTCTAAAGTAGACTAAGGATTTTATTCCAGTAAAGAAAATGTGTTCTATAATGGTAAATATTGTGGGGAGTGGGAAGGAGGTTGATTTAGCATTTTGAAAAAATTCTATTTGGAGACAGTAGGACAAATGCTCAAACTACTGCACAATTGCACTCATCTCACATTGCTAGTAAAGTAATGCTCAAAATTCTCCAAGCCAGGCTTCAGCAATATGTGAACCGTGAACTTCCAGATGTTCAAGCTGGTTTTAGAAAAGGCAGAGGAGCCAGAGATCAAATTGCCAACATCGCTCGATCATCGAAAAAGCAAGAGAGTTCCAGAAAAACATCTATTTCTGCTTTATTGACTATGCCAAAGCCTTTGACTGTGTGGATCACAAAAAACTGTGGAAAATTCTGAAAGAGATGGGAATACCAGACCACCTGACCTGCTTCTTGAGAAACCTATATGCAGGTCAGGAAACAATAGTTAGAACTGGACATGGAGCAACAGACTGGTTCCAAATAGGAAAGGGAGTACATCAAGGCTGTATATTGTCACCCTGCTTACTTAACTTCTATGCAGAGTATGTCATGAGAAACGGAGGGCTGGAAGAAGCACAAACTGGAATCAAGATTGCCAGGAGAAATATCAATAACCTCAGATATGCAGATGATACCACCCTTATGGCAGAAAGTGAAGAGGAACTCAAAAGCCTCTTGATGAAAGTGAAAGAGGAAAGTGAAAAAGTTGGCTTCAAGCTCAACATTCAGAAAACGAAGATCATGGCATCTGGTTCCATCACTTCATGGGAAGTAGATGAGGAAACAGTGCAAACAGTGTCAGACTTTATTTTTTTGGGCTCCAAAATCACTACAGATGGTGACTGCAGCCATGAAATTAAAAGACGCTTACTCCTTGGAAGGAAAGTTATGACCAACCTAGACAGCATATTGAAAAGCAGAGACATTACTTTGCCAACAAAGGTCCACCAAGGTCCATCTAGTCAAGGCTATGGTTTTTCCAGTGGTCATGTATGGATGTAAGAGTTGGACTGTGAAGAAAACTGAGCACCAAAGAATTGATGCTTTTGAACTGTGGTATTGGAGAAGACTCTTGAGAGTCCTTTGGACTGCAAGGAGATCCAACCAGTCCATTCTAAAGGAGAACAGTCCTGGGTGTTCATTGGAAGGATTGATGCTAAAGCTGAAACTCCAATACTTTGGCCACCTCATGTGAAGAACTGACTCACTGGAAAAGACTCCGATGCTGGGAGGGATTGAGGGCAGGAGGAGAAGGGGACTACAGAAGATGAGATGGCTGGATGGCATCACCAACTCGATGGACATATGTTTGGGTGAACTCCGGGATTTGGTGATGGACAGGGAGGCCTGGCATGCTGCAATTCATGGGGTCGCAAAAAGTCAGACATGACTGAGCGACTGAACTGAACTGAGGGAGGCCTGGCGTGCTGTGATTCATGAGGTTGCAAGGAGTCAGACACGAATGAGTGACTGAACTGAACTGAGGGCATGACCTGTTCCTTGAAAAATGGTTGGACTCGGCAGAAATGGAGAGATTATTTCTAGAAAGAAGGCATAACATGCATGAGCAAAAATTCAGAGATGAGAAAATGAGAAAGAGCTTGATTGAGGAAGAAGACCAGAAAATCAGGGGTTAAGTGTAAAAGTAGATAGAAGTGCTCAGGAGAGGAAAGTCATCTATCCTGATAATCAGGTATTTTCAATGGGGCAATATTACTCCTAAGGTGGTAAAAAAAAAAAAAAAGGTTCTTACATTTTTATGTATAAATCACAGATATATATATACAATGAATCATCAGATGCATAGTGACTGTGGCATTAAAATAATATGTGGAAAAAAAAAATAATATGTGGGTGATTAGAAAAAAATATACCTAAAATGACTCCTTAAAGGTATTATAATAAAAAAAGTTTGAGGAACAGTACTATAGATGCTGCTGCTGCTGCTGTAAATCACTTCAGTCGTGTCCGACTCTGTGACCCCATAGACAGCAGACCACCACGCTCCCCTGTCCCTGGGATTCTCCAGGCAAGAACACTGGAGTGGGTTGCCATTTCCTTCTCCAATGCAGGAAAGTGAAAAGTGAAAGGGAAGTCGCTCAGTCGTGTCTGACTCTTAGCCACCCCAAGGTCTGCAGCCTACCAGGCTCCTCTGTCCATGGGATTTTCCAGGCAAGAGTACTAGAGTGGGGTGCCATTGCCTTCTCCGCTACTATAGATGGACTTCGGCAAAATGGTGAATTTTATGGAGGCCTCTGAAGAAAGTAACTTGTCTTGCTTAAGTAACTTGCCTTGCTTTAAGCTCTGGTTCTAGTCCACTTCTTGAAGACAAGTTGAGGTGAGTCAAGGTAATTTGAGTAAAAATACTGCACAAACTCAATGCGTTAATATAATTTTGGAAACTGTATGTGAGATAAATGATACAAAATTGTTTTTTTCCTGACTCATGGAAAAAATGATTTCCAAAGTAATTTTTTTCCTTCCTCTTGATTTTGGCGGCTTGGCATTATAAAGCACATGGAATTGCAGGATGCTTTCAGAGCCCATTATAGTCATTAAATAATGAACACTCTCTTCTCCAATCTCACAAATTCCATTAAGACTGACATCATCACTTTTAAAACCCAAAGACATAGACCTGCTTTTTAAAATTGAAGAATAGTTTGATTATAGAGCTAGGATTGAAGCCTATTATTTTTAGTCTGGGAGAGGCTCTCAGCTTATTTTTAATCATATTATTAGCAAGTATTTATGGAAACATAAATGTATAATTATTGTAAGTGCCAGGCTCCATGGGGCAAAAGATTTAGAATACTGAAGATACATTTACTGGTCTATGAAAGAGTTAGACAAACAGCAAATAAACTCATGAGATTTTGTGCTAGAATAAATTCATGCGGTAATCTGATAACCTAACTCTGGTAAACAAAACAAAACTTTAGTCTTTTTTATAATGTGGGTCCTCTTTGGGGCAGTAATACTGTATTCCAGACTGCAAAACTAAGCAGGAGTCATAGAAGGACGCATGATAAAGACAATTTACACTTACCTTGAGAAATTGAATCTATTGAAACTCAGTAGAAAAAAATAGACTCAATATATTTGCAACAGGAATATGTCATTGATTATATCCATATTGATCAAAAACTATATTCTCACCTTCTGAAGACTGGCTTGGGTGTGTGTCTTTTAGCTAATGAAGGTGAGTGGAAGTGATGTGTGTCACACTCAGGCAGAAGCTTTGAGAGTGGGTTAATTCTTTGCAACAATCTGTTTCTCTGCTGTGATGCCAATGATATTTTAGATGGAGGTCATTCTTTCAGGTTAAGTCTCAAAATGAGAAGAGGTTCAGTTAATCTCCCTTGACATGCGCCATGAATAAGAAATGGAGTTCTGCTCCTGCAAGCTAATGCAGTTTGGTTTGTTACTGCAGCATAGCCCTGCCTAAGCTGACTGCTGCTAAAAACTAGGATGGCAAGACATCAATAAGTAAATACAATTCTGAAGCGGCTGATTAATAACTGTAAACAATCCACTCAAAGAAAACCAGCTGGCTGGAACGCAATAGGAGAGGCAATGATTATAATCCAATGGTCCTTAAGTAGCTAAGACAGAGTACACATGGTTGGTTATATTTTATGTATATATTTGTGAATTTACTGTGTATTTATCTATTTCAGTTAGCAGAGAAAGGAATGAACTAATTATTAGAGGGGGAAAATAAGTAATGAAAAATTGTTGTGTATTACTTTATTATTTTTCATCTATGCAAGGCAATTTATATTAATTTGCCTCCGTCAGAAAGTGGGTAGTTTCAGGAATGAAAAGCCTGACACAGCTTGCTTGTCTGTGAATCTCAAGGTAGAGTTTTTCTATCATTCATTCAGGGAGAGCTGTTGGATATTCACCCATACATGCTCTGCACCATCCACTTCTCTGCTCTAAGCTGGTATTAGGGGAAGCCCTGGTGATAATGGCTTTTCTGAAGTGGTTCAGACAGGCTTCCCTGGTGGCTCAGAGGTTAAAACGTCTGCCTGCAATGCGGGAGACCTGGGTTTGATCCCTGGGTCGGAAGACTCCCCTGGGGAAGGAAATGGCACCCCACTCCAGTATTCTTGCCTAGAGAATCCCATGGACAGAGAAGCCCGGTGGGCTATAGTCCATGGGGCTGCAAAGAGTTGGACACAACTGAGTGACTAACACTTTCAATTTCACTGGTGATAATAGGAATATTATAGGTGGATGTGTAAATTTGATCTTACTTTGATCATTACGTTGTCTAGTTTCCTTTCTAAATTGATCTCCGGAAGAACTAACATCAAACTAAAAAACCTGTTATGCTTGTGTTTGTTTTTTGATGGAAGCATTGGAAGGTGGGAAAGTCAGAAGCTTAGATAATCCAAGAATTCTTTAATTAATTCCTAATTCTCCCCTTCCATTGGCCATAATAAATATAAACAGGTATCCAAGGAGATAATATTTATATATCTTCCATACATATAAATATATATGTATCTATCTTTCCACATATAAAATTAAAAAGAATACTTTGTCTCAAAATTTATGTTAATAAATGCGGAATATCATTGACTGTCATCAGGGTGCCAGCTTTGGAACCAGGCTGTTTAGTGTTAAATCCTGTTTCATCTTCTTGGTGGTTGTGTGACCTTGGACAAGTTAGTTAACTTCTATGTACCTCAGTTTCTTCAACTATAAAAAGAAGAACATGTCAGTTCCTACCAGTTCAAAGTGTTTTGACGGTTGAAGATTTCCATGAATATAAAGGCCTGAGAACAGAGTATGAACCACAGTAAGAAACTGATCACTATTCATTATTATTAATTTTATTAGGCACAAATAATATTCATGCTGCTGAAGAGGCAAATTTGCCTGCTCAAGGGTATTTAAAGACAGAAGTGTAGAATTTAAATGTATGGCAAGCAAGAAGCTTGCCCTTTCTCAGCACAGAGTCAAATAAATATTGTGAGAGGACAGTGACACAAGAGAACCTTAGAACTGGGAGGTAAATTGAACTCAAAACTTTGAGAGTCATCCTTTAAATGATAGCTTCTGCATGTGAGACATTTACAAACCATTCTTCTCTAACAGAACTGATTTTGGTATTGTCTTATTTCCTGATCCTATTCTCTCCCTGGTGACAGTAGCCCCGAGCCTGACGCCCTCTGACTTTCAGATTTACCAATGCGAAACTTCTTTCCAAGTGTCAGAATGTCTGGGTGCTCACCATTGACTACATGCCAGAGCACAGGAGGTATCCAAGTGGCTTATAAATAGAGCTGTGTCTGGGTTGGTGCCAATTCTTCCTGCATCAGAAATATTAATAATCTCCTGCTGAAAATTTCAGACTAGGCTTCCTAGCAAAATAGCAATAATCAGTTCCATCACACCTTAGCTTTATTCTAGATTGCTGTCTCTGAATACAAAGGACTTATTTTTGTTAAAAGAATGAATTGATATACAGATGCAGGAAAGATTTCCCCTATTTAGTTCATAAAATATAAAAAAGGAAAGCAATGGAAGAAACTGGCTGGTAAATTTGATTTTAAAAGCTTAAAAACTCACAATGTAAAAAATTATAAGCAATATTAAAATGTAGATGATGCATTGGAAAATTGTATAAGTTATGACAACTGAGAAATTAATTTCTCAAGGTTTAAATAGCACTTATATGCCAATAAAGAAATTGAAAATGGAATAAGGATGAGAAGAGATAATTCACAGTAGAAGTAATTAAAATCAATAAACATGACAAATTTTCAAATTTCACTAGTAATCATGAACCAAATAATGAAGAGATGCTTTTTTTTGCCTATGCTATTGGTAATAATTAGAATAGGTAATCCTGACAAGACTACCATAAAATTGGTTTTCTTTTAGAATATCTAAACCTCACTACAATATTGTGGGAAAGTACCATGCTTTAAGAATATAATCTTACAATATACTAGCAAAAGCCTTAGAAAAGTTCATACGCTTTGATCCAATAATCTCAGCTCTAGAAATCTTCTCTGTGGAATTAGTGATTCATAAAAAGATTTTTGCACAGAATATTTACAAAAATCTTATTTGTAATAGCAAATAAACCCAGTAACATCAGCAACAAAAAACAACCAAACCAAACCAAAACCAAACAAATAAAAACCTGGGAACAAGTATTCCTAATGAGTTAAAAATAGGGAATGATCACATAAACTATATTTTATTCATATGGTAATATTATTAATCAACATATTTCTAAAATGCAGCCATTATTAACCATGCTCAGAAATAATTTTTAATAACATGAAAATATATGCGAGTATACCTCATACTTTGTTATATATCATATATGATAGACATCATATAAATTGTTACTAACCATGCTTTGGGAGAACTTTTATTAACCTATGGGTTGTTGTTTAGTTGCTAAGTCATGTCCAACTCTTTTGCAACCCCATGGATTACAGCCCACCAGGCTCCTCTGTCAATGAGATTTTCCAGGCAAGAATACTGGGGCTGGTTGCCATTTCCTTCTCCAAACCTAGCAGCACATACATATGTCATAATAGATGCATGTATCACAATAAAATGCATGTATTTTGTATATCTATACATATGCTATGCTAAGTCACTTCAGTAGTGTCCGACTCACATATATACATACTCTAGGGAAAAACTAGAAGAAAATACATGAAAATCTTAACAGTACTTATTGCTGACTGATAGGAAAGAAAGGACTACAAGAAACTCTTGAGTTAGTGTGAACAATCCTGCTACAAAGGTGCTTTATACAGAATTCATGCATCCTTTTAAATCTGAGCCCCAGTACAATATTGTGGGTAAGTGCAGGTGCGTATTATTTCCCCCTTTTTATAGACAAAGATGCTGAGGCTGAGACAGATGCTTGGTTTAGTCAGGGTCACGTGGAAGCTAACATTAGGCAGAGCTGAAATTTGAACATGGCTCACTTCATGCTGTATCTGGATGCACTTTCACCAAACCTGGTTGACTGTAAGATCACATGGCTAGAAAATTTATAGCTATAGAGAGGCCAAGAAACAGTGGGAACCTCCAGCTACAATTCTGAAAAGTTTTAGGAGCATGAATAAGACATAGGAAAGGTCAGTTGAGATTCTAGATAAGTGTCTATGCAGATGAAAGTTTCTGCAAGCTTAAAGAAAATTATTTATTATTGAAAATACCTTAGTGCACTGGCTAAATTGAAGAGCCTTTTTTATGAGTCATCCCTGAGAACTTTGAAGGAAAGTAAGTGGGTGTTAGTCCTTCTATACCAAGGGAAGCAAACTCATAAATAAGGAAGAATACCCTTTGTGATAACACAGTGAAATGGTGGACAAGAGTGAGGTCCACCTCCCAGTTTTGATGTCTATGCAGTGGCTTTATATTCCCATCACCCCAGATAGGGTGCATTACTGAGGAAGTACACAGGGCTTGTTTCCAACTGAGCAAATACAATGATCACTGAGTGTATTCCATTTGTGTTCCCAAATAAGAGATTGAGTGTTCTTAGCCGAGAGTTTTAGAACTAGAAAAGTGAGCATTGGGGTGCTTTCATCAGGAAACCAGAGCAGGTAACTTTATTCCTCTTGTGTTTGAGAAACCTATACTGTAGTTGGTATACAAAGTCTCTTTGGGGTCGGAGTCTCCTGGGCGCCATTTATTTTATCTCTCAGTATCAGGTTTTGTTTCATTTCATCAATAAGTATTCATTTGTGCAATTTGGTCTCACCTCTTAAAACTTTATCTACTTTGTTCAAACTAAAAGTTTTTCCTCCATTTTCTAAGTTTGTCTGGTTACAGTGCTTTTCCTTCTGAATTTTCTAAATATGTTTTTAATCCACAGAATCTCTTTGCATAGATAGGCTAGTGTTCCTTATCCTTGAAAGGTAAAATACTATGTTAGTTTATTTTATGTTTATTCTACTTTGGAAAATTGATGTGGCACGTTGCTATGGAAACATTCTGTACAAAGAAGACATCAGTAACTATTAATAGCTGATTGGGAACTATTATGACTCATACATATTTAGAATACTAATGTTAATATTTTAGCAGACATTTTATACATTATGAGAAAGGAATGCTTTGTTAAATCTTGATGGCTCATATCAACTTTAAAGGACTTCCCTGGTGGCTCAGTGGTAAAGAATCCTCCTGCAATGCAGGAGACATAGGTTCGATCTCTGGGTTAGAAGATCCCCTGAAGGGCATGGCAACTCACTCCAGTATTCTCGTCTGGAGAATCCCATGGACAGAGGAGGCTGGTGGCTACCATCCGTAGAGTTGTAAAGAGTCAGGCACAACTGAAGCAACTAGCATGCATGCAACTTTAAAAACATAATCTAGTATCCCAGAATTAAATGTGTTCATCTCTGGTCATAGCTTCGTGGCCATTCAAACTCAGGCCTTGTCATTCTTCAAATGGGAATAATTTGTTGGCTGGGTTAGTCTACTGTACATAAAAATATGCTCGGTGATAAAAGGGTATCAGCAACATATACTTGTGTTATAAGTACCAGTTTTTGTGTATGTCTACAGAATGTGGGTGCATTAGTTTAGGCTTTTTGAATAGTTCTGTGGCTTTAATAGGGTGATAATATACTTAGGGAAGGAAATTGAGCATACTTATTTACCATTAAAGAGCAATATAAAACAAACAGCAATGAAGACAATATACAATATACCAAAATATGTTCCGAAGGGGAGTTTGGTTTAGATTGGGAGACATTGCTCTATTGTGGAATCAAGAAAAATGTTTCATGGAGAGTTGATGAGAGCAAGAGGAACAAATGCAGTGTAGTAACAGCATCAACTTTAGGTCAAGGCAGGCCTGCATTTGAATCCAGGCTTTGTGATCCTGAGCAAGTTATTTTACCTCTCTGAGCTTTGGTTGTCTTCTATTAAACTGGGTTAACAAAATTTATTTTGCAGATTATTTGGAAGAATTATGAAAAATAATGTATGAATAACATTTGGTTTAGATCTTGGTACACTGTAAATGCTGAACAATGGTAGGTGCTATTAAGTAAATTGGAACTTGAATGACAAGTTGTACATATTTTTATGTATAGTAGTTTAACCCAGCCAAATAAGTGACTACCATTTGATGAGTCCAATTGCAGGGGATTAAATGACAAGGCCTGAGATTGAGAGAGCCGTAAAGGTGTAACCAGAGATGAACACATCTACCTCCAGGGCTATGATTAGGTTATGATTTCCATGGTGGGAGCTAGGACTGAGGGATCAGGACAGACAGGGCAGAAAAATGAAGTGAAGGCAGAATAATAAAGACAGAAGATCTTGCTGGTGGAGCAAAATGGTAAACAAGAGTGGTGGTGGCATTGTGTTAGCTGCTAAGTCGTGTCCAACTCTTTTGTAATACTGTGAACTGTAGCCCACCAGGCTCCTCTGTCCATGGGATTTCCCAGGCAAGAATACTGGAATGGGTTGCCTTTCCTTCTCCAGAGGATCTTCCTGACCCAAAGATTGAACCCACATCCCCTGCATTGGCAGGTGGGTTCTTTACCAATGAGCCATCAGGAAAGCTGTGAACAAGGTGGGAAGGCCTAAATATGCAGATATGTGTAAGCAGAATGTAACTGGACCAGACTGAAAATTTTGGGGGGCTGAAGACGTTACACTATTTGTCTCGAATACAGGCCATTTGCTTTAGATTATAAAGCAAATGCTACTTGACCTTAGCAGGTGGCTTGGCATCTCCCTTTTGAATGCTGAGATGCTGCCTTCTGGCAAGGTAAACATTCTATAATTATTCAATTTCTTGCTTTATGGCACCTTGGGGTGTCTTACACATGATACAGTTCTTATATAACACATCTGTGAGAGGGGAAGAGCTGTGAATAAAAATGTCTGATGTGGACTGAATGACTCACAGCAGGTGAATGTGCTGTGGAGAAGGGCCTGGCTCTAGGTTTTCTTCCTCGCAGAGCCTTCCTGTAAAAGCCCATGTGGCCAGTCATGGCATTTACCATCACACATCTGCTCTGGAGGAGAGTGAAAGGAAGAGAACTGAGCACTGGCAGGACTTAAACAAGAGGCCTCAAAGTCTTCTGCAAATGAGTCATGAAAGCAGTTTTGCTGATACACCGTAATGGAAGAGAATATTAAAAAAACATATATGTATAACTGAATCACTTTGCTGTACAGCAGTAATTAATACAACTTTGTAAATCAACTATACTTCCATTTTTAAAAGGAAACAGTTTTGTTTTATATATACAAAGTACAGATCTGTTAATTATGAAACCATTTATACAGAATTTTTGCAACAGCAAGTTGTCAAGAGACTAGCGCTTCCTTGTGTTTGCAAAGGGGTTCATCCCACTTCTAAAATGTTTATTTTTATGAAATATTTCATGTCAGGCTTGTGATTTTCTTTGGACAGATAATAGCTCTTTGTCCTTTTCCTGTGATAAACGACTAGGTGAGAAAAGATGGCAAACATCTTATGAAATGATATAACGTTTGGAGAAGATTTGTATCCACCAATGTCACAAAACTAAAGCAAAAATCGTCTCGTTGGGTTTTCCTCAAGTTTTATGAGCAATGAAAGCAGAAGACTGACTAAAGGAAATGTTTCCATGGAAGATTATAGAGTTGAAGACCTTGGGCTGGAAGGACATTCAGGGATCATATAACTGATGTTTATTTTTACAGAAGAGAGTTGAAGCCAAGAGAATGTAAATAAATGATTCACAACCTTGGCTGCTATTGGAATCACCTGTAGAGATTTAAAAATCACTGCTTGCTGGGTCCTATCTCCAGCATCTCAGAAGTAATTGGTTTGGGGTATAGTTAGGACACCTAGAGTTTTAAAATCTCCTCAGGCAGTTCTTCTGTGTAGCCCTAAATTGAAAACCCCTGTGTTAAGTGAGATACACAATACTACTCATGCCCATATGCTCTTAATAAGACGTCAATATGAACACCCAGATCTGTCAGTAGGAGCCCAAACGGCTCGATCTGAAGCTATTTCCTCAAGCCTCTAAACCTCTTTCTGCATATTCCTTTGTTTGTCTATTTACTTTCCTTACATAGCCCATGGAATTTTCCCACTGTCTCTAAACTAGCAAAACAAGTCATTAGAAAAGGGACCAAGACAGGCATCATTCTGAGTGTAACTGACTAATCCGTAATGCCTCTCCTAGAGGTACTTGTATCTGAACCAGAAACAAAGACTCTGCTATAAAAAGCCTTCATGATAACGATGAAATAATAACCCATTGGCAGTTGCTATCTATGGAGAGGCAATCCGGTTTTCTCTATCGGGTTGACTAGCTGCATTGTCCAGGAGAGCTGCAAGGTCTCCAGCTGTAAACACATGCATGTGCAAGCTTACCTGGCAATTGGCATCTGAGAACAGAAAGCCTGTCTCTCCAACTCTGAAGACCGGGATTCTTTCTACTCAGTGTGGATGTCTTCTCTCGACACCCGTCCTTTCTGAAAAGACGAGAGGACCTGAGATCAGTGTCCTCATCCTGGAATAAAACTGAAGGATGTCTGGCTGGCCAAAGTGTGCCTCTTCATGGGCTATGCAAATCTGGGAAGCTACGTAGAGTTTGCTAACCTCAGACCTAGAACTTAACCTAAGAAATCTACTTTGTACCTCCATGATGTGTTTGTACTATTGTCTTTATTCTTTGTCTGGTTATATCTTTCCATAAGGTTGCATTTAAGTAGTTAGGCAATGATGAAAGCTGTTTATAATTCATACTTCCCAGAGCATCGCAGTAGGTAGGAAGTCTAAGTATCAATTTATTCATTGATTAGAATTCCTTCTGTCAAGGTATTATAAGTTTTCTTCTCTAGGATGATAGTTTGTTGATTCTTCGAGTAGCAGGTCTATAGTTATGATTGGAAGTATTCACTGGAAATATACTTTTATTATGTTCTAGTTAGTAAGGTGTAGAAATAGAAGAGAGAAGGGGATATGGAGAAGCAAGGAGATGAATCATGAACACTTAACTCTGAATTGAAGAACTTTATGCATGACCTTAAAATTTGGCCATGATTAAATAGCTTGTATCAGACTTTTCCTTCCACCAGAATGTATATAAATATGAACAAATATATAAAACAATTATGTGCAGGAAATGGGCATCAACCAATGCAACACTAAGAACTCTGAAAAAGGGAAGCACATGAGCTATATCCTCAATGCCCCCTGGTTTCTTCCTGGGTGCAATTTCCAAATCATTGTATGGGGGAATAGCCCAAGAAGAAAATGGAAGTTCTGCTGGCAGAGGAAACAGAGACTGTATTATGAGTTAACCACACTAATGATTAGGATTTGAGAGATAAGGTATTAGACAGGAGAGAGCTTTAGAGAAGGAGTGTCAAAAATCTACATAAAAATTCACACCGAGTCTTTGGCTGTCTCATAAAGCTGTGTTTTCACAGAATATAATTTCAAGAGATGGAGCAGAGAAAAATGCAGTGAGGCTAAAATATAATCAGGAATTTCAGAGGTTTCACAGTTTTCAGGACATTAAAGTTTAGGTTCAACTGATGAATATCCTGGGCATGTTGTCATTGTTGTTGAAACATCACATCCTAAAAGTTGGGAGAATGCTAGGGGTATGCTTTGAATGCTAGACTCTAGGAGAAAGGGCAAAAGTGAGACAGACTCACACTGACAAAGACTAAAATCAAGTTGTGGCAGGATCAGGGAGATCCTTTAGTAATTTAATTGCTTGTGTGTTAGTTACTTAGTCATGTCCAACTCTTTGTGACCCCATGGACTGCAGCCCACCAGGCTCCCCTGTCCAAGGGATTCTCCAGGCAAGAATACTGGAGTAGATTGCCATTTCCTTCTTCAAGGGATCTTCCTGACCCAGGGAATGAACCCGGATCTCCTGCATTGCTGGCAGATTCTTTACCATCTGAGCTATAGGGAAGTCCAATTTAATTGCTTATCAAATAAAATAATTGACACTCTCTAAAAGATGATAATATTTTTCAGAGCTTCTATGATATATCATTTATGACATCTGTGCTAAGTCATTTCAGTCATATCCAACTATTTGCAACCCTATGGACTGTAGCCCACTAGGCTCCTGTATCCATGAGATTTCCCAGGCAATACTAGAGAGGATTGCCATTTCCTCCTCCAAGGTATCCATGAGATTTCCCAGGCAATACTAGAGTGGATTGCCATTTCCTCCTCCAAGGTATCTTCTCCACCAAGGATCAAATCTGGGTCTCATGTCTCCTATAGTGGCAGATAGGTTCTTTACCACCAGCACCACTTAAAAATGTATTAGACATGCAAATAAACAGAAAAAGAGCAAATAAGAGATAAAACAGAAAATAAATAAGGACCTAGAGGTGATATAAATATTGAATTTAGTATGTTGAGTTCAAAATAATCTTAATGTGTTAAAATTAAAGGAGAAGATCTAAATGAATAAAAAGATGGATTTTTTTAAACAAAGTTGGGCTCTATTAAAAGAATCTAATACAAATATGCATCTGCAAAGTACAATATTAGAAATTAAGGACTTTAGGTCTGACATGACTAATTAGCCTAGAATCTCATGGTAATCACATTTACCTGCCACACAGGATAAAACCTATGATGTGAACATAGAAACCAATAGGTGTAGGTTTGATGAATGGTAATGAATAGTAATGAATGGTAATGAGAACCTGAAGTTGCATATAGTAAAGAGAAAATTCTTTTTGTGAACTGTACTGTACTTTGACCCACCAGATGAGACAACTATGAAACATGATATTTAAATGGCCAGAAATACATACTTCAGATCAGATCAGATCAGTCACTCAGTCGTGTCCAACTCTTTGCGACCCCATGAATCGCAGCACACCAGGCCTCCCTGTCCATCAACAACTCCCAGAGTTTGCTCAGACTCATGTCCATCAAGTCAGTGATGCAATCCAGCCATCTCATCCTCTGTCGTCCCCTTCTCCTCTTGCCCCCAATCCCTCCCAGCATCAGAGTCTTTTCCAATGAGTCAACTCTTCGCATGAGGTGGCCAAAGTACTGGAGTTTCAGCTTTAGCATCATTCCTTCCAAAGAAATCCCAGGGCTGATCTCTTTTAGAACGGACATTCTTGGAATCAGCGAACTGAAATGGACTGGAATGGGTGAATTTAACTCAGATGACCATTATATCTACTACTGAGGGCAGGAATCCCTCAGAAGAAATGGAGTAGCCATCATGGTCAAAAAAAGAGTCCTAAATGCAGTACTTGGATGCAATCTCAAAAATGACAGAATGATCTCTGTTCATTTCCAAGGCAAACCATTCACTATCACAGTAATCCAAGTCTATGCCCCAACCAGTAACGCCAAAGAAGCTGAAGTTGAATGGTTCTATGAAGACCTCCAAGACCTTTTAGAACTAACACCCAAAAAAGATGTCCTTTTCATTATAGGGGACTGGAATGCAATAGGAGGAAGCCAATAAACACCTGGAGTAACAGGCAAATTTGGCCTTGGAATACGGAATGAAGCAGGGCAAAGACTAATAGAGTTTTGCCAAGAAAATGCACTGGTCATAACAAACACCCTCTTCCAACAACACAAGAGAAGACTCTACACATGGACATCACCAGCTGGTCAACACCGAAATCAGATTGATTATATTCTTTGCAGCCAAAGATGAAGAAGCTCTATACAGTCAGCAAAAACAAGACCAGGAGCTGACTGTGGCTCAGACCATGAACTCCTTATTGCCAAATTCAGACTTAAATTGAAGAAAGTAGGGAAAACCACTAGACCATTCAGGTATGATCTAAATCAAATCCCTTATGATTATACAGTGGAAGTAAGAAATACATTTAAGGGCCTAGATCTGATAGATAGAGTGCCTGATGAACTATGGAATGAGGTTCATGACATTGTACAGGAGACAGGGATCAAGACCATCCCCATGGAAAAGAAATGCAAAAAAGCAAAATGGCTGTCTGGGGAGGCCTTACAAATAGCTGTGAAAAGAAGAGAAGCAAAAAGCAAAGGAGAAAAGGAAAGATATAAGCATCTGAATGCAGAGTTCCAAAGAATAGCAAGAAGAAATAAGAAAGCCTTCTTCAGCCATCAATGCAAAGAAATAGAGGAAAACAACAGAATGGGAAAGACTAGAAATACATACTTAGTCTATGTTAATTTGCTAGGACTGCTGTTACAAAGTAACACGTACTGGGTGGCTTAAGCAACAGAAATCACACAGGATTCTCCGTGTGTGTGGTGTGTGTGGGTCTTTGCCTAAAACTTTTGTTCAAATTAATTGGAATTAAGTTACTATTGCTTTCAACCTAAAAACCTAATTGTTAAAATAACTGGAACAACACATAAGCCTTTGAGACTTCAGCATATCTGGAAATGCTCAGGATGGAGCAAAACTTGTACTTCCAGATGGACAAACACCTATTTCCTTGATAGCCAAAAGAATGAATAGCGAGGAGTCTGGAATGGCTGGAGGAAAAGACAGTAGAATTAAGAGGAAGATTGATTTTGAGCACAAATATGCAGGAGAAGCCTGATTTCAAAGTCTAGTTGTTGGGCAGGATCCTAAACTAAAGAAATTCTAAAATCTACCTCCATGTTTAGATTCTCTAATTTGATCACATGGTATAGTTATTATTGCACATTGTTCTCTAAAATAGCTTGCTAATATATTCTTACACTTGCAGTCCTTGGCTTTCCTCCAAGTTAGCTTTATTTCTTTTTAAAATACAGTTTTCATGAAGTCACAACATGGCTGGAAGATAATGTTCACATTCATATCTTGGCACAAAGTTGTACCTGGGCCTCTAGATTGTCTACATCAGAAAATACATCAGAATGCAAGCAAAAATAGTATTCTTGAAAAACCTTGGGTTTTCTTTACACCCTTTGTGTAGTGATGAATTGCACCTTGCCCAAGAGAGGGCTGTCTTCTCCCTTCAGCTTCTGTGAGGTAATCTCTAAGCCCTTGCAATGCCATGCCTCAGAGTAGTGTCTTTGTGTGATTGAGGGTTTTGGGATATGCCAAACAGTCTAACAATGATATTTATGGTAGAAACTTTGAGTCATATGGTATCAGCTTGACTGCCAGTGTCTGGAAATAGAGGACACCTATGTAGTGGTAAACCATAGGGCTCAAGTAAAGACTCTTGACACCACTACTTGGTTGGCAATATTCCATGTATATAATCATACACTGTTGCTAGGAAAATAATGCCTTCCATGACTCCATGAAGAGAAAGCAACTTCAAGCTCTTGGAATCTCTCCTTCATTCTGTGCTATGTGCCTCTTCTCTTGGCTGATTTTAATTGTATCTTTAAGCCTAACTTAATCTGTATCCTTCAATTTATGGATGTGAGAGTTGGACTGTGAAGAAAGCTGAGCACCGAAGAATTGATGCTTTTGAACTGTGGTGTTGGAGAAGACTCTTGAGAGTCCCTTGGACTGCAAGGAGATCCAACCATCCATTCTAAAGGAGATCAGCCCTGGGTGTTCTTTGGAAGGAATGATGCTAAAGCTGAAACTCCAGTACTTTGGCCACCTCGTGTGAAGAGTTGACTCTTTGGAAAAGACTCTAATGCTGGGAGGGATTGAGGGCAGGAGGAGAAGGGGACGACAGAGGATGAGATGGCTGGATGGCATCACTGACTCGATGGACATGAGTTTGAGTGAACTCCGGGAGATGGTGATGGACAGGCAGGCCTGGCGTGCTGTGATTCATGGGGTCACAAAGAGTCAGACACGACTGAGCGACTGAACTGAACTGAACTGAATCTGTATCCTTGGGGCTTCCCTGGTGGCTCAATGGTAAAGTATCTGCCTGCCAGTGCAGGAGACGTGGGTTTGATCCCTGGGTTGGGAAGATCCCCTGGAGAAGGAAATGGCAACCCACTACAATATTCTTGTCTGGGAAATCCCATGGACAGGGAAGCCTGGCAGGCTACAGTCCTTGGAGTCGCAGAGAGTCGGACACGACTTAGTAACAACAACACAGTGTGTATCCTAAATCATAATCATGAGTGTAAGAGATTCCAGTGATTCCTCTGAGTCTTTCTAGTAAATAACTGAACTTGCAGTTGGTGTCAGAAGTAAGCCTGGTCTGATAGACCAACCCCTTAACTTCATACTCTTTCAAAAATAATGTATAAGCTATGTTTTTATAATTGCAAATCATGACAAGTTACCTATGAAGAATTGCTGAGCAACTGGCATGAGAATAATACTGATGGTTATTCATTATAAGGAAGAGAGTTTGGGGTTTAAAATACCTGACAGGTCCTCTAAGTACCGGGGGGGACAATGCAAGCCCAGTTTTGAACTGTATGTTGTAGCAGAAAAGAGCACATGAACAGGTTTGGGATTTACTTAGTCACAGAGACTTCAATTATGGCTGCTTTTGCTGCCTTTTGTTTTATTAGTAGAATACCAGAGATTTGGCTCTTGCATATACAGGAGTGCAAAGCCCCAGAGAAGGTGAAATTGCATTTTGTAATCTCATGGCTTTTAGGCAGAAGGATTATGAAGCAGCTGTTGAGAGTAAAATATTCATTAGTTTAGTCTGTAGCAACATTCAAATGTTTAGACCGTTTCTCATCTGTGGTAGCTCAAGCCCTTCCCTAGACATTTTAATTGTGCAGAATATATTGAATAGGCAGAACTACACGAATCTTTGGTAAATCGCTCATTTCTGAGACTTTCTTCCTCCTCATGAAAATGTATAGATATTAGACATTAGTCTACCCAAATTTATGGGATGAAGGCCAGAGACAGCAAAACATGAAAAGCCAAGCAAACATTTTGTAAAATTAAAATGCTTTCCCCTGAGTACGTTAAAAAAAGCCATGTTACCTCAACATTTATCTCTGCACACCACTGCCTACAGGCAGTTTAGCTGGTGTAGGCCACCACACTAGTCTCTTCCAGGTAATTAGACCTCTATCTGACATGACACCTTGGGCTCTTCTCTCTTATTTCTCAAAATTAATGAATCTGTTGGCTAGCAGAGTAGATTATATTATATGAATTTTAAGTAAAATGCTAAAATTTACAAGGCTAGACAGTGGCAGATTTAACCACTGTTCCTCTTCAATGGAGTCATGGTCTCCGAACTCTAAGAGTGTGAAGTAGAATTATCAGGGGAAGCTTGCAGTACATGTGTGTGTCTGGGTGTGAACACACACGGATGCTGATTCACAGTCTGGTGCATGGACCAAAAATCTGCATTTTTAGCAACCACATTGGTAATTCTGAAATAGGTGATTGTAGGACAACACCATAGGAATTATATATGAAGGCTGCTGGTAGCAAAAACTATAGTTTATTCCTCCATTCTTTAAACATTATGTGCTGTTTAGGGTTAATACCATTCTCTATGGTGTAGAAGAAAATAGAGCTGGTTTCCCTAAAGGAGAAATGACGTTTTATTTTTCTCAGCCTTGCTGATGTCCCTGCTAGATGGGCATATAACACTTTTGAAAGTTTTAGGTCGGAACTAAGTTTTACCCTTGGAATACCCGGGAGTGGTTTCTATTTGTGGTGCTCATCCTGCATTTAGGGAGTGAACATGAATATAATAGAATCAGACCAAAGCTTCACCCATGAAATATCCCTCTTCCTGGATAATCCACTGATATCTTCTGCAGCCACTAATTCAATGGCTGTGTCTGTGTTAGTCTCTCAGTCATGTCTGACTCTTTGCAACCCCTTGGACTGTAGTCCATGAGGATCCTCTGTCCATGGAATTCTCCAGGCAAGAATACTAGAGTGGGTAGCCATTTCTCTCTCCAGTGGATCTTCCCGACCAAGGTTTTGAACCCGTGTCTCCCACATTGTAGGTGGACTCCTTACCGTCTGGGCCACTGAGGAAGGCCATCTGGATGCCTGCTCTGTGTCTGGTCTCATTGACTCCTACTAACTTCTGCAAGTAGTTACCAGGAAACAAAATAGCATGTTTTTCTGCAGGCCCACCGCTTCTGCTCAGAAATATCTTAGCAAGCCATCTCATGAGAATAAAAAATTGCTTCTGGGATCATACTGGTCATCAGTCTCCAGAGGACAGCAGTTTCTGCAGGAACTTGACATTCCCACTTTGTGCTGAAGTTGGAAGCTGCCACCTTTCTTTATAAAGTTCAGTTTTTGGCATAAGCTTAACCTCAGGTTTTTCTGGTCCTAATGGGAATTACTGTCCATTCCACAGTGCAAGTGCTAGATATATAGTATCAGAATAAAATCTCACGTTCTGTAGGGCTCCCAGGAACCATCATTGTGTCATAGAAACAACAAAACAAGCTAATGAAGCAGGTTGTATTTCTATCAGTAAACAGTCTGCAGATATATATTTCCTGAAACTAACAAAGATGATACATTAGGAAATTTCTTAGCAATGTTCTGAATTGTATGATTGTATTTAATAGTCTCATCAGGAAAATGTAGAAGGTGAGAATAGATTGTGTGTATGCTCATTCAGTCATGTCTAACTCTGTGACCACATGGACCGTAGCTTGCCAGGCTCCTCTGTCCATGGGATTTTTTTAGGCAAGAATACTGGAGTGGGTTGCCATTTCCTCCTCCAGGGTATCTTCCCGACCCATGGATCGAACCCTGGTATCCCGCATTGCAGGCAGACTCTACCGTCTGAGCCACTGGGGAAGGTAACAATAGGGAATCAGAAAGTTTGTGATGACTCTCAGGCCCCGATGATTGGGTCCAGAAGCCAGATTCCAAGAGGAATAAAAAAGGGAAAGTAAAGGAAGACTTGTAATTTTAGACAATTGGTAATTTAGTGGAGAAAAATGGGATGGTTACATCCAACTTCCAATTTTTTTCATTTTCTCTACACGAAGCACTTGAAGACAAAATAAAAACAAAAACAACTGAGATAAAAATATCCTTTCCTAAGTTGATCCTTATGTTACTTGGCAAGACTGGATGAGTTAAACATCAGAAATTACTCCTACGTAAGAGCAAGTGTTTCACTGTGTGGCAGAAATTCAGTAGTCTTGAGCCTAGTTCCGTGAGTGACAGAATGGTCACTAAAGTTTTCTTTTCTGTGATTGAGTGTTGCTTCAGCATCACTGAGTTCATTGTTCTTTTACTGTCAGAACAAGATGAAATTAAGAAGCCAGTTTGTTGGGAAGTCGGTTCTTGCTGTCGTGCAGATCTAAGAGAAATGTTGGAGCCATTGCTATTCCTGAAAACATACCGAGTCTGGAGAATTTTGTTGATTTTACTTTTCTCATAAACTAGGAGAAATGGATCAAACCTGGCAGAGTTCAAAGCACTCTGTCACTAAAGAGAAATATTTCCAAGGGCCAGAAAAATAAGAAGACAGTGTGTTTATGTCAATCCTTAAATTAGAAAATATCACTGGCTGACATTCCAAACTATGTATTTCTGTCTCCAGCCATCTGAGTGAGAGCTGGGAACCTGGTGCTAACTTTGAAGAGAATTGGAATGCTTGCTTCTTTTTGCAGAAACATATAAATTGAACAATTGTTTTAAAAACAGTGTAATGCAGAACTTAAAAAAAAACTCATTTAGAAATAAATACCATATGATTTCACTCATATGTGGAGTCTTAAAAAAAGGAATAAACAAAAATCATGGATACAAAGAGGAGACAGGGGAAAGGATGTTGGGGGATGGGCAAATGGATGAAGGAGGTCTGCTGTATGGGATGTGATGGTAACTTGACCTTTAGTGGTGATCAGTTTGTAGTGTATACAGATATCAAGTTATAATGGTGTACACCTGGAATTTATATAATGTTATGTACCAATTTTCTTCAGTGAAAAAGAACTTTGTATTTTAGAAGCCTTACCATGTAGGACACCTCTAAGATGAAATAAATAAATATCTTGGGTGCTCCATTATGAAAAGTCGAGTGTAGGTCAAAGATCTTTTAAGACATTCTTAGATGTTTGAAAATAGTACTTTAAAAATAGAGGAAAGTATGAACTATCTGTATTAATTTTAGTGGTATCATGAATAATGAGCATCCACCAATAATCAGTCTCAAACCTTAAAGGTATTATAAAATGTTCAATTTTCTGTCAAAGCCAAATTTGTTTCAGTGTGGCTAATAAATTTCAAACTATTATACTTCCATATATTAAATTTTTTTTCCATTTTGCTAATAGTGATTTGTCACCTGCTCAAATGATTGTTATTAGAAGCAAGGAAGTGTACCAAATATCTGGATAATTTGTTCACCAAGTTGTATAGTCATGGCTTGGCAAAAATAATGTAATTCAGTGACTTAATGAACACGGTGATGGTGGGCAGTTTCTAGTATTTTGAGATGATACTGTTCATCTGTCCTTTACTATAATTTTTCTTGTACTAATCTTTTCTATTAACTGATCTTTAAAAAGGAATCTTAAAAACTGCTTACAATATTGTAGTAGGTCCTAATTAGTTCATTATGGAAGAATTGAAGTTCAGTTCAGTCGCTCAGTCGTGTCCGACTCTTTGCAACCAATGAATCAGAGCACGCCAGGCCTGCCTGTCCATCACCAACTCCCGGAGTTCACCCAGACCCATGTCCATTGAGTCAGTGATGCCATCCAGCCATCTCATCCTCTGTCGTCCCCTTCTCCTCCTGCCCCCAACCCCTCTCAGCATCAGAGTCTTTTCCAATGAGTCAACTCTTCACATAAGGTGGCCAAAGTACTGGAGTTTCAGCTTTAGCATCATTCCTTACAAAGAAATCCCAGGGCTGATCTCCTTCAGAATGGACTGGTTAGATCGCTTTGCAGTTCGAGGGACTCTCGAGTCTTATCCAACACCACAGTTCAAAAGCATCAACTCTTTGGTGTTCAGCCTTCTTCAGAGTCCAACTCTCGCATCCATACATGACCACTGGAAAAACCATAGCCTTCACTAGATGGACCTTTGTTGGCAAAGTAATGTCTCTGCTTTTCAATATGCTATCTAGGTTGCTCATAAATTTTCTTCAAAGGAGTAAGCCTCTTTTAATTTCATGGCTGCAGTCACCATCTGCAGTGATTTTGGAGCCCAGAAAAATAAAGTCTGACACTGTTTCCACTGTTTCCCCATCTATTTCCCATGAAGTGATGGAACCAGATGCCATGATCTTCGTTTTCTGAATGTTGAGCTTTAAGCCAACTTTTTCACTCTCCTCTTTCACTTTCATCAAGAGGCTTTTTAGTTCCTCTTCACTTTCTGCCATAAGGGTGGTGTCATCTGCATATCTGAGGTTATTGATATTTCTTCCAGCAATCTTGATTCCAGCTTGTGCTTCTTCCAGCC
>NW_011495072.1:21091751-21091971 GCF_000754665.1 Bison bison bison
CCTCTTCTTAATACCTTCTGCTTCTGTTAGGTCCATACCATTTCTGTCCTTTATTGAGCCCATCTTTGCATGAAATGTTCCCTTGGTATCTCTAATTTTATTGAAGGGATCTCTAGTCTTTCCCATTCTGCTGTTTTCCTCTATTTCTTTACATTGATCACTGAGGAAGGCTTTCTTATCTCTTCTTGCTATTCTTTGGAACTCTGCATTCAGACTGTTT
>NW_011495072.1:21092071-21093566 GCF_000754665.1 Bison bison bison
TTTTGCTTTTCGCTTCTCTTCTTTTCACAGCTATTTGTAAGGCCTCCCCAGACAGCCATTTTGCTTTTTTGCATTTCTTTTCCATGGGGATGGTCTTGATCCCTGTCTCCTGTACAATGTCAAGAACCTCATTCCATAGTTCATCAGGCACTCTATCTATTAGGTCTAGTTAAATCTATTTCTCACTTCCACTGTATAATCATAATCACTTTCACTGTTCGTTTCCAAGGCAAACCATTCAATATCACAGTAATTCAAGTCTATGCCCCAACCAGTAGTGCTGAAGAAGCTGAAGTTGGATGGTTCTATGAAGACCTCCAAGACCTTTTAGAACTAACAACCATAAAAGATGTTCTTTTCATTATAGGGGACTGGAATGCAAAAGGAGGAAGTCAAGAAACACCTGGAATAACAGGCAAATTTGGCCTTGGAATATGGAATGAAGCAGGGCAAAGACTAATAGAGTTTTGCCAAGAAAATGCACTGGTCATAGCAAACACCCTCTTCCAACAACACAAGAGAAGACTCTACACATGGACATCACCAGATGGTCAACACTGAAATCAGATTGATTATATCCTTTGCAGCCAAGATGGAGAAGCTCTAACAGTCAACAAAAACAAGACTAGGAGCTGACTGTGGCTCAGATCATGAACACCTTATTGCCAAATTCAGACTTAAACTGAAGAAAGTAGGGAAAACCACTAGACCATTCAGGTATGACCTAAATCAAATCCCTTATGATTATACAGTGGAAGTGATAAATAGATTTAAGGGACTAGAATTGCAGTATCATTGCTGATTCATCCATCTGATCCTTTCCTTTATCTGTACAATATTTATTCAGTTCTGAATTAAAAAGATATTTATCTGGTGCTACTGTTAACTACTAAGCACCAATAGTTAACTTTTCTTAGAGATTCTAAGTCATTTTTCATGTTGAACTCAAATCTTTGATTAGATTTTCCTGATTTTCTCCATAGGTCATTCTTAGACTGATGATTGAAGACCTTGTGTTTTAGGAAACATTGGCTTAGTATGCACTGACTGACATAGAGCAAACCACACACATGGTAGGCTTCTAGAAATGATTTTGAGCTTGTATTATTTTAAATAGACTATTAATTTTGGCTTTAACTTCTTTTTTAAAGTTAAATCTGACATAATTTTATAGACAACTATTATTTAGCTTATATGCAGAGTACATCATGAGAAACGCTGGGCTGGAAGAAGCACAAGCTGGAATCAAGATTGCTGGAAGAAATATCAATAACCTCAGATATGCAGATGACACCACCCTTACGGCAGAAAGTGAAGAGGAACTAAAAAGCCTCTTGATGAAAGTGAAAGAGGAGAGTGAAAAAGTTGGCTTAAAGCTCAACATTCAGAAAATGAAGATCAGGGCATCTGGTCCCATCACTTCATGGGAAATAGATGGGGAAACAGTGGAAACAGTGTCGGACTTTATTTTTCTGGGCTCCAAAATCACCTACAT
>NW_011495072.1:21093666-21094888 GCF_000754665.1 Bison bison bison
TCACTGCAGATGGTGATTGCAGGCATGAAATTAAAAGACGGTTACTCCTTGGAAAGAAAGTTATGACAACCTAGATAGCATATTGAAAAGCAAAGACATTACTTTGCCAACAAAGGTCCATCTAGTGAAGGCTATGGTTTTTCCAGTGGTCATGTATGGATGTGAGAGTTGGGCTGTGAAGAAAGCTGAGGGCTGAAGAGTTGATGCTTTTCAACTGTGGTGTTGGATAAGACTCTTGAGAGTCCCTTGGACTGCAAGGAGATCCAACCAGTCCATTCTGAAGGAGATCAGCCTGGGTATTCTTTGGAGGGAATGATGCTAAAGCTGAAACTCCAGTACTTTGGCCACCTCATGTGAAGAGTTGACTCATTGGAAAACACTCTGATGCTGGACTGAACTGAACTGAAGATTCCTATGCTACCTATTAGTTGCCCCAAAGTATTTATCTATTTTTTTATTTCTTAAAAAATTTATTGAAACATAGATCATATACAAGGTTGTGTTTGTTTCAGGTGGACAGTGTAGTGTTTCAGTTATATTTTCTTTTTTGCATTCTCTTCCATTATAGGGTATTACAAGATATTGATTATAGGTCTCTTTACTATATAGTGGATTCCTGTTGGTTATCTATTTTAAATATAGTAGTGTGTGTATTTTAATCACATACTCCTAATATATCCCTCTCCCAAAACTTTCTCTTTGGTAATCATAAGTTTGTTTTCTATGTGAGTCTACTTCTATTTGTATTTAATACATTTGTTTCTTTTTTAAGATTCCACATATAAGTGATGTCATACAATATTTGACATTTTTTTTTTCTGTCTAGCTTACTTCACTTGATAATAATCTTTCAGATCAGATCAGTCGCTCAGTCGTGTCCGACTCTTTGCGACCCCATGAATCTCAGCATGCCAGGCCTCCCTGTCCATCACCAACTCCCGGAGTTCACCCAGACTCATGTCCATTGAGTCAGTGATGCCATCCAGCCATCTCATCCTCTGTTGTCCCCTTCTCCTCCTGCCCCCAACCCCTCCCAGCATCAGAGTCTTCCAATGAGTCAACTCTTTGCATGAGGTGGCCAAAGTACTGGAGTTTCAGCTTTAGCATCAGTCCTTCCAAAGAAATCCCAGGGCTGATCTCCTTCAGAATGGACTGGTTGGATCTCCTTGCAGTCCAAGGGACTCTCAAGAGTCTTCTCCAACACCACAGTTCAAAAGCATCA
>NW_011495072.1:21095552-21096379 GCF_000754665.1 Bison bison bison
CAAGAGGCAGATCAGGTGGTCTGGTATTCCCATCTCTTTCAGAATTTTCCACAGTTTATTGTGATCCACACAGTCAAAGGCTTTGGCATAGTCAATAAAGCAGAAATAGATGTCCTTCTGGAACTCTCTTGCTTTTTCTATGATCCAGCAGATGTTGGCAATTTGGTCTGTAGTTCCTCTGCCTTTTCTAAAACCAGCTTTAACATCAGGAAGTTCATGGTTCACATATTGCTGAAGCCTGGCTTGGAGAATGTTGAGCATTACTTTACTAGTGTGTGAGATGAGTGCAATTGTGCAGTAGTTTGAGCATTCTTTGGCATTGCCTTTCTTTGGGATTAGAATCAAAACTGACCTTTTCCAGTCCTGTGGCCACTGCTGAGTTTTCCAAACTTGCTGGCATATTGAGTGCAGCACTTTCACAGCATCATCTTTCAGGATTTGGAATAGCTTAACTGGAATTCCATCACCTCCACTAGCTTTGTTCGTAGTGATGCTTTATAAGGCCCACTTGACTTCACATTCCAGGATGTCTGGCTCTAGGTCAGTGATCACACCATCATGATTATCTGGGTTAGTGAAGATCTTTTTTGTACAGTTCTTCTGTGTATTCTTGCCATCTCTTCTTAATATCTTCTGCTTCTGTTAGGTCCATACCATTTCTGTGCTTTATCGAGCCCATCTTTGCATGAAATATTCCTTTGGTATCTCTGATTTTCTTGAAGAGATCCCTAGTCTTTCCCATTCTGTTGTTTTCCTCTATTTCTTTGCATCGATCGCTAAAGAAGGCTTTCTATCTCTTCTTGCTATTCTTTGGAACTCTGCATTCA
>NW_011495072.1:21096479-21098462 GCF_000754665.1 Bison bison bison
CTTCTGTGTATTCTTGCCATCTCTTCTTAATATCTTCTGCTTCTGTTAGGTCCATATCATTTCTGTCCTTTATCGAGCTCATCTTTGCATGAAATGTTCCTTTGGTGTCTCTGATTTTCTTGAAGAGATTCCTAGTCTTTCCCATTCTGTTGTTTTCCTTCTTTTTTTTTTTTAATTTTCTTTTTTCTTTTTTTTTTAAATTTTTTTAAATTTTATTTTTATTTTTAAACTTTACAGTTGTTGTATTAGTTTTGCCCTAAACATCGAAACGAATCCGCCACAGGTATACCTGTGTTCCCCATCCTGAACCCTCCTCCCTCCTCCCTCCCCACACCCTCCCTCTGGGTCGTCCCAGTGCACCAGCCCCAAGCATCCAGTATCGTGCATCAAACCTGGACTGGTGACTAGTTTCATACATGATATCATACATGTTTCAATGCCATTCTCCCAAATCTCCGCTCCCTCTCCCTCTCCCACAGAGTCCATAAGACTGATCTATACATCAGTGTCTCTTTTGCTGTCTCGTACACAGGGTTATTGTTACGATCTTTCTAAATTCCATATATATGCATTAGTATACTGTATTGGTGTTTTTCTTTCTGGCTTACTTCACTCTGTATAATAGGCTCCAGTTTCATCCATCTCATTAGAACTGATTCAAATGTATTCTTTTTAATGGCTGAGTAATACTCCATTGTGTATATGTACCACAGCTTTCTTATCCATTCATCTGCTGATGGGCATCTAGGTTGCTTCCATGTCCTGGCTATTATAAACAGTGCTGCGATGAACATTGGGGTCCACGTGTCTCTTTCCCTTCTGGTTTCCTCAGTGTGTATGCCCAGCAGTGGGATTGCTGGATCTAAAATCAACACACAGAAACCCCTTGCATTCTTATACACTAATAATGAGAAAACAGAAAGAGAAATTAAGGAAACAATTCCATTCACCATTGCAACAGAAAGAATAAAATACTTAGGAATATATCTACCTAAAGAAACTAAAGACCTATATATAGAAAACTATAAAACACTGGTGAAAGAAATCAAAGAGGACACTAATTTATGGAGAAATATACCATGTTAATGGATTGGAAGAATCAATATAGTGAAAATGAGTATACTACCCAAAGCAATTTATAGATTCAATGCAATCCCTATCAAGCTACCAACGGTATTCTTCACAGAGCTAAAACAAGTAATTTCACAATTTGTATGGAAATACAAAAAAACCTCGAATAGCCAAAGCTATCTTGAGAAAGAAGAATGCAACTGGAGGAATCAACCTACCTGACTTCAGACTCTATTACAAAGCCACAGTTATCAAGACAGTATGGTACTGGCACAAAGACAGAAATATAGATCAATGGAACAAAATAGAAAGCCCAGAGATAAATCCACGCACATATGGACACCTTATCTTTGACAAAGGAGGCAAGAATATACAATGGATTAAAGACAATCTCTTTAACAAGTGGTGCTGGGAAAACTGGTCAACCACTTGTAAAAGAATGAAACTAGAACACTTTCTAACACCACACACAAAAATAAACTCAAAATGGATTAAAGATCTCAACGTAAGACCAGAAACTATAAAACTCCTAGAGGAGAACATAGGCAAAACACTCTCCGACATACATCACAGCAGGATCCTCTATGACCCACCTCCCAGAATATTGGAAATAAAAGCAAAAATAAACAAATGGGACCTAATTAAACTTAAAAGCTTCTGCACAACAAAGGAAACTATTAGCAAGGTGAAAAGGCAGCCTTCAGAATGGGAAAAAATAATAGCAAATGTTTTCCTCTGTTTCTTTGCATTGATCGCTGAAGGAGGCTTTCTTATCTCTTCTTGCTATTCTTTGGAACTCTGCATTCAGATGCTTATATCTTTCCTTTTCTCCCTTGCTTTTCACTTCTCTTCTTTTCACAGCTATTTGTAAGGCCTCGCCAGACAGCCATTTTGCTTTTTTGCATTTCTTTT
>NW_011495072.1:21098707-21100422 GCF_000754665.1 Bison bison bison
CAGTGTGTAGAGTCTTCTCTTGTGTTGTTGGAAGAGGGTGTTTGCTATGACCAGTGCATTTTCTTGGCAAAACTCTATTAATCTTTGCCCTGCCTCATTCCATATTCCAAGGCCAAATTTGCCTGTTACTCCAGGTGTTTCTTGACTTCCTCCTTTTGCATTCCAGTCCCCTATAATGAAAAGGACATCTTTTTTGGGTGTTAGTTCTAAAAGGTCTTGGAGGTCTTCATAGAACCGTTCAACTTCAGCTTCTTCAGCATTACTGGTTGGGGCATAGACTTGGATTACTGTAATATTGAATGGTTTGCCTTGGAAACGAACAGAGATGATTCTGTCGTTTTTGAGATTGCATCCAAGTACTGCATTTTGGACTTTTTTGTTGACCATGATGGCCACTGCATTTCTTCTGAGGGATTCCTGCCCTAAGTCCATCTATTTTGCTGCAAATGGCATTATTCATTCTTCTTTATGGCTGAGTAACATTCCATTGTGTGTGTGTGTGTGTGTGTGTGTGTGTATCTATACATATATAGAATAACATTTTCTTTATCCATTACCTGTCAGTGGACACATAGGTTGCTCCCATGTCTTGGCTATTGTAAATATTACTGCTATTAACATTAGGGTGCATGTACCTTTTTGAATTACATTTCTGGATATATCCCAAAGAGTGGGATTGCAGGATCATGTGGTAGCTCTATTTTTAATTTTTAAGAAACCTCTGTATTGTTCTTCATAGTGGCTCTACCAATTTACATTTCTATCAGCAGTGTAGGAGAGTTCTTTTTTCTCCACAGTCTCTCCAGAATGTTTTAAATTTGTTTTTTAATTGGAGGAAAATTGCTTTACAACATCGTGTTGGTTTCTGCCACACAACAGCGGGAATCAGTCATAATTATATATCGCCTCCCTCTGGAGCCTCCCTGTGCTCTCCCCATTCCAGCCCTCTAGGTCATCATGTAGTGCCAGGCTGTGCTCCCTGTGCTATATTGCAACTTCCCACTAGCTATCTATTTTACACAAGATAGTGTGCATATGTCAATTCTACTTTCTCAATTTGTTCCATTCTCTCCTTTTCCCTCTGTGTCCACAAGTCTGTTCTATATGTCTGCATCTCCATTCCTTCCCTATATATAGGTTCATGGGTACCATTTTTCTAGATTCTATATATATTTGAGTCTTTCTGGCTTACTCCACTCTGTATAACAGGCTCTAGGTTCATCCACCTCACTACAACTGACTCAATTTTGTTCATTTTTATGGTTGAGTTATATTCCATTGTATATATGTACCACATCTTCTTTATCTATTCATCTGTCAATGGACATCTAGGTTGCTTCCATTTCCTGGCTATTGTAAATAGTGCTGCAATGAACACTGGGGTACATGTGTCTTTTTGAATTGGGTTTTCTCAGAGTATATGCCCACTAGTGGGACTGTTGGATCATATGGCAGTTTTATTCCTAGATTTTTTTTAAAAAGAAGTCTCCATACTCCTCTCCACAGTGGCTGTATCAGTTTATATTTCTACCAACAGTGCAGAAGGGTTCCCTTTTCTCCACATCCTCTCCAGCGTTTTTTATTTGTAGGTTTTTTTGATGATGGTCATTTTGATTGATGTGAGATGATACCTCATTGTGGTTTTGATTTGCATTTCTCTAATATTTAGCAATTTGGGGCATCTTTTCATATGCCATCTTTGTTGGAGAAACATT
>NW_011495072.1:21100522-21105522 GCF_000754665.1 Bison bison bison
TAGATCTTCTGTCCATCTTTTGATTGGGTTATTTGTTTTCTGAAATTGAGTAATTGTCAAGGAATGATTAACAGGAGGATTCCTACATGCTGTTTCTCATAAATCCTCTGCTCCTTATTAGTTTCTGTTACCAGAAACCAGTGGAGCGGCATGCCGCTCCCAGGACTGAGGTCATAGGATGAGACAGGCTTGAATCTCCTTCAGTAAACATTCTCCTTACGACAAAACTGCTTAGTCTTGATCCTCTTTCTTGAGATATGGATTGTTTCCTGACCTTGTGACCATTATTAATCCCTTGTTCCCTTGGTAACGGTTGCTGTACATTTGGTTTTCTGATCTTTATCATTCGAAAGAAACTTCTTGTACAACAGCCTATATATACTCACAGAAAGATCATTAAAGCACCTTTGCTCCATCAGAGCTTGGGTTCCTGTGTCTTTCTTTCTTTCTTTTTCCTTTTTTCTTTCTTTCTTTCCCCCCACCCTGCTCTCTTTCACTTTCTTATTGTTGACTCCGGACCACCAGGTTCCGGTCCATTAAAGAACCCCAACAAGTAATATAAGCTGTTTGTACATTTTGGAGATTAATTCCTTGTTAGTTGTACCATTTGAGAATATTTTATAGCATTCTGTAGGTCATCTTTTGGTCTGTTTATGGTTTCCTTTGCTATGCAAAAGCTTTAAGTTTAACTAGCTCCCATTGTTTATTTTTGTTTTTATTAATTTCATGATTCTAGGAGATGGATAAAAAATATATTGCTACAGTTTATCAAAGAGTGCTCTGCCTATGTTTTCCTCTAGGAGTTTTATAGTAACATTTATGTTTTAATCCACTTTGAGTTTATTTTTATGTATGATATTAAAGAATATCCTAATTTAATTCTTTTACATGTAGCTATTTTGAAAAACTGCAGAGGAAGGAACACTTCCAATATTATTCAATGAGGTCACCATCCACCTGATACCAAAACTAGACAAAGGTATCACAAAAAAAGAAAATTTAGGCCCATATCACTGGTGAACATAGCAGTCCTCAACAAAATACTAGCAAAGTGAATACAGCAATACATTAAAAGGATCATACACTATGGTCAACTGGGCTTATCCCAGGAATGCAAGAATTTTTCAATATCCACAAATCAATCAGTATGACATCTCACCTACTTTTCATGGTGACACGGTATTGACTTTAGAAGTGAGCCAGTTACCAAGTAGTTTATTCAGGTGCTTATTAACTGAGAACTTCCAGATGAACAAGCTGGGCTTTGAAAAGGCAGAGACATCACAGATCCAATTGCCAATGGTTGTTGGATCATGGAGAAAGCAAGGGAGTTCCAGAAAAACATCTACTTCTGCTTCATTGACTGCACTAAAGCCTTTGACTGTGTGGATCACAACAAACCGTGGAAAATTCTTGGAAGAGATGGGATCACCAGACCACCTTACCTGTCTCCTGAGAAACCTGTATGCAGGTCAAGAAACAACAGGTAGAACAGGACATGAAACAACAGACTTGTTCAAAATTGGGAAAGGAGTATGACAAGACGGTATGCTGTCACCTTGCTTATTTAACTTATATGCAGAGAACATCATGCAAAATGCCAGACTGGATGAATCACAAGCTGGAATCAAGATTGCCAGAAGAAATATCAACAATTTCAGATATGCAGATCATGTGACTGTAATGGTAGAAAGTGAAGAGGAACTAAAGAGCCTCTTGATGAGAGTGAAAGAGCAGAGTGGAAAAAGCTGGCTTGAAACTCATCATTAAGGAAACAAAAATATTGGCATCTGGTCCCATCATTTCATGACAAATAGAAAAGGAAAAAGTGGAAGCAGTGTCAGACTTTCTTTTCTTGGGCTCCAAAATCACTGCAGATGGTGACTGTAGCCATGAAATTAAAAGACACTTGCTCCTTGGAAAGAAAGCTATGACAAACCTGGACAGTGTATTAAAAAAAATAAAGACATCACTTTGCTAACGAAGGTCCATATAGTCAAAGCTATGGTTTTTCCAGTAGTCATGTACAGATGTGAGAGTTGGTCCATAAAGGAGGCTGAGTGCCAAAGAATTGGTACTTTCAAATTGTGGTACTGGAAAAGACTCTTCAGTGTTCCTTGGACAGCAAAGAGATCAAACCAGTTAATCCTAAAGGAAATCAACCCTGAATATTCACTGGAACAGCTGATGCTGAAGCTGAAGTTCCAGTACTTTGGCCACTTGTTGTGAACAGCTGACTCATTTGAAAAGACCCTGATGCTGGGGAAGATTTAAGGCAAAAGGAGAAGGGGGTGACAGAGGATGAAATGATTAGATAGCATCACCAAATTGATAGACAGGAATTTGAGCAAACACCAGGCAATAGTGGAAGACAGAGGACCCTGGCATGCTGTAGTTCATGAGGTTGTAAAGAGTCAGGCAGGACTTAGTGACTAAACAACAACAACAACAATTATTTTTATGGTTTCATGTAAAGAAATGAAATCAAACAAACTCTAAATTCACATGTAGGCTTGTGTATATATCATTAGAATAAGAAAGTAGTTCTGTAATGTTATTTCAATTCTTAAGGTAAATTTACTTTTTGAGGATCTGTTTGTCATTTTTTAAATGTTACTCATGAGGATCTATTTATTATTCTCTTTGGTGTTAGTCATGAAAACTTAAAATGTAAATATGCTATGCTAAGTCACTTCAGTCGTGTCCGACTCTGTGTGACCCCAGAGACGGAAGCCCGCCAGGCTCCCCCATCCCTGGGATTCTCCAGGCAAAAACACTGGAGTGGGTTGCCATTTCCTTCTCCAATGCATGAAAGTGAAAAGTCAAAGTGAAGTCGCTCAGTCGTGTCCGACTCTTAGCGACCCCATGGATTGCAGCCTAACAGGCTCCTCCGTCCATGGGATTTTCCAATTCTAACTCTTGTACTGGAGTGGGGTGCCATTGCCTTCTCTGAAAATGTAAATATAGTAGACAGTATTACTACCTACTAGCAATTTCTCTTATATTGAGACAGTTTCACTTGTACTAAATGTATGAAATTGATAATTATATGTGTGAATATTTAATTAATTAAAAAACTGATTACTGAGGCTTTCATATTTGTTTTGAAAAATAAATTTATTCTAAATATTTAAGTACGTTGAAACATTAATCTACCCAGGTTTCTGCTAGGATATTCCAGACATAATGTTACTTGCTTGAAAAATCTTGTTCTTGCTATGGGAGCAATCAAACTCATATTTACCAGAAGAAAAAAAGATTTAGCTCATATTGAAACAACTTTTCTTACAATCCCAACTAACTACTATTACATTTTAAGTCAGCGAGTCCAAGTGAAACAAAGCAGGACCCTATGGTCCTTGCCCCACCCGCCCTCTCCCATGTCCTTGCTGCCTTTTGTCTGTGGAAAACTTTAGTCAAAGAATAAGTTTAATCAGAGAAGTGAGAAATGTGGAAGCAAAGAAAAACAGTCAGAGGAGACTAAATAATAATAATAATGTAGTCATTAAGCATAGTCAAGGACATTTAGTTCTTTCTAAAAGGGCTGTAGATAATATTCTGAGCAATATCCTGTGAGCTGTTTTATAGATACTAAAACCCCAGGTGGAGAAGTTAACTACGTAATGACCAGGCTGTATACAGGACATGAACTGCAACAATTCTGAGAATTGACCACAAAGAGATGGGAACAAATGCACCCAGAACTGAAGATTAACTGTACATAAAACAACCAAGATGATGCTAGTCAGATGACTGATGACCAATTTGAAGATGACTGTTAGAGATGATTGTGCTGTTTCAGCATGTAGCACCCTCCTGACTCTGTCTATAAATGCTCTCACCCTCTGCTTGTTGGAGGAGGGGAGTTGGCCTTTTGACAGATGTCTACTACCCTCCCCACCACCCAGTTGCCAGCATCTGAAATAAAGCAAACTTTCCTTTCCACCACCCTGGCCTGTTTATTGGCTTTTGAGCAGTGAGTAGCTGGACCCCCCACACATTCCTTTCAGTTACGTAAGTATGTTTTCTACTGCAAAGTTTAAATTCCAGATTTTAAATTATGCTGAGAATTATCATAGAAGGAAGCAGAGCTTTTTTCTAGAAAAATCAAACATTGTACTTTTCTTTGGGTGAGGCAGAAGAGTAAACATTCTCAAAACTGATATTTAATTTCACAATAAAAATTAATTTCTCATATTCAATATTTTAAAATTTCTATATCTTATTTTGTGTGTGTATTAAAATTTTTGTCCTTTACTTTTATATAGAGATACAAGATAAAGGACAATTTTTAACATGATTGATGTAATAGCAGTAGTCATTTGACTTATACAAGGTATGTTAGCATCACTAAGAAGCACCTACCTCTGAACATAATTTGTTCTTAACTGTTAGAATGTTGGTCTTTTTTTAGTACTTGTTGTGGGCTGAATTATGTCTCTCTCCTCTCCATCCCTTTTAAATTTGTATGTGAAGTCCTAACACCCAGTACCTCAGAATGTGAGTATATTTAGATATCAGATCAGATCAGTCGCTCAGTCGTGTCCGACTCTTTGCGACCCCATGAATTGCAGCACGCCAGGCCTCCCTGTCCATCACCAACTCCCGGAGTTCACCCAGACTCATGTCCATCGAGTCAGTGATGCCATCCAGCCATCTCATCCTCTGTCGTCCCCTTCTCCTCCTGCCCTCAATCCCTCCCAGCATCAGAGTCTTTTCCAATGAGTCAACTCTTCGCATGAGGTGGCCAAAGTACTGGTGTTTCAGCTTTAGCATCATTCCTTCCAAAGAAATCCCAGGGCTGATCTCCTTCAGAATGGACTGGTTGGATCTCCTTGCAGTCCAAGGGACTCTCAAGAGTCTTCTCCAACACCACAGTTCAAAAGCATCAATTCTTCAGTGCTCAGTCTTCTTCACAATCCAACTCTCACATCCATACATGACCACTGGAAAAACCATAGCCTCGACTAGACGGACATTTGTTGGCAAAGTAATGTCTC
>NW_011495072.1:21105622-21125079 GCF_000754665.1 Bison bison bison
GGACCGGATGCCATGATCTTCGTTTTCTGAATGTTGAGCTTTAAGCCAACTTTTTCACTCTCCACTTTCACTTTCATCAAGAGGCTTTTGAGTTCCTCTTCACTTTCTGCCATAAGGGTGGTGTCATCTGCATATCTGAGGTTATTGATATTTCTCCCTGAAATCTTGATTCCAGCTTGTGTTTCTTCTAGTCCAGCGTTTCTCATGATGTACTCTGCATATAAGTTAAATAAACAGGGTGACAATATACAGCCTTGACGAACTTCTTTTCCTATTTGGAACCAGTCTGTTGTTCCATGTCCAGTTCTAACTGTTGCTTCCTGACCTGCATGGGATCTCTAAAAAGATAATTAAACTATAATGAGGCCTTCAGGAACCCTAATCCAACATGACTGTTGTCCTGATAAGAGGAGGAGATTAGGACACAAGCATACAGAGAAAAGATCATAAGAAGACAAAGAGAGAAGAAGGCCACCTACAAGCCAAGTGGAGAGTCCTCGGAAGAAACCGGCCCTGCTGGCACCTCCATCTTTGACTTATAGCTTCCAGAACTGTGAGAAAATACATTTCTGTTGTTTAAATCATTCAATCTGTGGTACTTTGTTATGGTAGGGCAAGCAAACTAATACAGTACGGTTATAGCTATGGAAATTCCAAGACCAGTCTTCACTCTTATGGAAAGTTTTAATGAATTCCAGCCCTGATGGTAGTTAACTTTATTTAATGAGCTTCTCTATTTCCTCTGGGGCTTTCCATGCGGCGCTAGTGGTAAAGACTCTTCCTGCCAATGCAGGAGACATGAGTTCAATCCCTGGATTGGGAAGATCCCCTGAAGTAGGAAATAGAACCCATTCCAGTATTCTTGCCTGGAAAATTCCATTGACAGAGGAGCCTGGTGGGCTATAGTCCATTGGAGTCTGTAGCCATGGAAAAGTTGGACATGACTGAGCTACTGAGCATGCATTTCCTCTGACTCCTTGTCAAGTAAATAGAAATGGGGTGTTACAACGGATGATGAGAGTTTGATGTGTCCCAAAACATCTGAACATCAAATCTATTTGCTCTATAGCTCCATTTGTTTGTGTAAGAAATAAGTCTGAATGTGTGTTCGTGTGTGTGTGTTTGTGTGTGTGTGTGTACTGAAGAGGTATCAGATGTTAAGAGCCCAGACTCTGGAACTGGATGGAGTCTAACTCTCTGCTACACATTTATTTACTGTGACCTTGGGCAAGTCATTTCACTTCTTATCTTTAGATTGCTTATCTGTTAAATGGTTCAGTAACAGTCCCTACTTCATATGGGCATTGTGTAGATAAATTGGTTCAGGTATTTAGAATGGTGCCTGACACATACTAAGTGTTGAGTAAGTATTAAATAGGGCTTCCCAGGTGGCTCAGTGGTAAAGAATCTGCCTGCTAATGCAGGAGATGCAGGAGACACAGGTTACATCTCTGGGTTGGAAAGATTCCCTAGA
Source organism: Bison bison bison (assembly GCF_000754665.1). NCBI lineage: Eukaryota > Metazoa > Chordata > Mammalia > Artiodactyla > Bovidae > Bison > Bison bison. The sequence goes on from NW_011495072.1 coordinate 21,107,097, forward strand.
GGAAGAAACGACAACCCACTCCAGTATTCTTGTCTGGAAAATCCCATGGACTAGAGGAACCTGGAAGGCTACAGTCCATAGAGTTGCAAAGAGTGGGATGTGCCTGAGGACAAGCAAGTATTAAATGCTATTATATGCCTTTTTGCATTTGACTGACAAGTGGCTTCAAAAGTGGAACAAAAGTCCCAGTGGTTGGTGATAAATGAAACAAACAGAAAATTAAAATATCCATTTTGTAAAAAAGAGAATACATTCCTTTCTTGGCTTCATTCATTAATTCATTATAAATAAATCTTGATTTACTATAATTGATGTTATACTTCTTACATTTTCCTATTTTTATAACACTATTATGTATTTTATTATAACACTATTGTGTCTTTTATTAAACAGTATTCTTAATTTTAATGTGGTCCTATTTTAATTTTTTTCCTTTGTGGCAAACTGTTTCCTGTTTGGGAAATCCTTAGCTTAGCCAAAATCAGAAATATATTCTTTATTTTTTAGATGCCAAAGTTATGGTTTCAGACTTAAATCCTTAATCTGTCTGTAAATTTGTATATTATATGAGGTAGGAATTCATCTTTTTTTTTGTTCTTATGTTGATAATTATTTGTTACAACATCATCTAAGTAGATTTTCCCCTTTCCAGTGATCTCCAAAGCCATCTTGGCTGTCTATCAGGTATCACTTAATCCTTACAGAGAGTAAATTGAACATCTTCTATGCAAAGTAATTTGCAATATTAATCAAACTTACAAACAAATAATTTCCATATCAGAAATTACTCCTGTATGCTTGCACTTGTGAAAAGTCATGTGAATAAAATTATAAAAAACCTTGATTTAAATCCTGGCCCTGCTTGATTTGGGACAGCTTGTCTTACCTGTGAGCCCATAAACTTTAGTTTCCTCAACTGTAAAATGAGGATAATGATCCTACTTCATAAGGTTTTGTGAGGATTAATGAAATGATGCAATGGGTTTGAAGAACCTTACATGGAGCCTAGAAAGTGGGAGGTGCTGAACATCTCTTGCCTCCTCTTTCATCCTCAATATTCTATTAATCTCAATAGGGTGCTTACTAAGGTTATAGGCTCTAAGAAGGGAACAAAGTGTGAGAACTGGGAAAGCACTTGGAAATCAAACAACTGAACTGCTCATGAACAGGTCTGTGAGGCCAGGTCAGAGAGGACTGCAAACTCCCTGTCTCTCCATCTTTCCACATCGACAAACTCTCCTCTCATCATGCACTCTTTTGTTCCTCTCTCTTCTCTCCCACACGAGGGAGAGACGAATTCAAAACAATCAGTAGTTTGAAGAAGATAGAGACTGACAGAAGAAACCAGATGTTGGTAAGGACTTGGCAAAGGTTTTACTGTTTTTCTTAGTCTATGAAATGTGAACCTGTTTTATTTTTCATAGGATTATGGCTATCAGTCTTTTAGAGGTCCAAAGTGCTAAATCTCTGCAGGTTTCTTCCCTGCCCTCTGAATTCCTTTTTCATAACATTATTGATTTTCTGGTATATGCCTACCTTCCCTTGTTAATTCAGGGTGCCAATAGTCAACCACAGGGAAAATGCATCAAACTCAGTTTTCTGTCTGAATCTAGAACTGAATCTAGAGCCCATCAGCAGCATGTGGCACAGTGGCTGATTTGCAATAAGTTTCTTTGCTGGTACAATTTATTATCCAATTAATTTCCATTTTAATCTCTTTATGAGCCTAACACATTGTAGACAAGCAAAGGAGAGTCTATTGATAAGATTAGGAATTTTTCAGTTAAACAAATGCAGTCCACCCATATTTCAGTTCTTTTTCAAGGGAATGCAAAACTCTGATAAAATTGAATATGACTTGAGAAGGAAAGCTTGAAAATTTTTCAAGAGGCCAGATGGTGGCAGCAGAGAATGTGAAAGAAAAAACTCTTCTGAACAGTAATGTTTTAAAGGCATGATAAGAAATGTTGCAAATCGTTGTAAAACTAGTTATTGATGTCAATTAAAATAATCAAACTGATTAAGGACATGGGCTTCAATGCTACAGATATCTGAATTTGACTCAATGGTAGTGAGAACTCTGGCAAATCATTTAACTTCTGTCTTGTTTTCTCTGTTTGTAGAGTGAGGAAAGTAATAGGTACAGTGTCATTTGGGATTAAGAAAGATAATATAGGTAAAAGGTTTATCTCGTGCCTAGAAAACTGGTACTTACACACAGAGAGAGAGAATGAATCAGATCAAATATAAGCATGATATCTAAAAAGAAATTTCTTCAACTTATTCTAAACCAGTGGGGGTACCATGGGGTGGATGGAAGCAGTCAGCTCCTGGGTGAAGGCTGAAAGGAGATGCATTGTTTGTACAGAGTTTAAACAGTAATAATACCAACTAAAATCATTCTGCATTAAAACGAATCACTCAGATCAGATCAGATCAGTTGCTCAGTCATGTCTGACTCTTTGCGACCCCATGAATCCCAGCACGCCAGACCTCCCGTCGAACACCAACTCCCGGAGTTCACTGAGACTCACGTCCATTGAGTCAGTGATGCCATCCAGCCATCTCATCCTCTGTCGTCCCCTTCTCCTCCTGCCCCCAGTCCCTCCCAGCATCAGAGTCTTTTCCAATGAGTCAACTCTTCGCACGAGGTGGCCAAAGTACTGGAGTTTCAGCTTCAGCATCATTCCTTCCAAAGAAATCCCAGGGCTAATCTCCTTCAGAATGCATCAGCAATTCTAAATCAGGTGGATGCTGGCTCAGTGGAAAAGAATCTACCTCCAATACAGGAGATGGAGGTTTGATCTCTGAGTTGGGAAGATCCTCTGGAGAAGGAAATGGCAACCCACTCCAGTATTCTTGCCTGGGAAATCCCATGGACAGAGGATCCTGGTGAGCAGAGTCCATGGGGTTACAAAAGAATCAGACATGACTTTAGCCACTGAACAACAAAGTGATAGAGTACACTTCCTCTTGGAAAGTCCTCTGTTCCTAACAGATTGAGATTTTTCTCATCAATTAGGCATTTTAAGACCCTTTACTCTCTGGCTTCCAACCTGTCTCTTTTCCGTACTTATCTCACACTGAATCCTTCTTTCCAATCTAATTGGGCTAAGCATTTAAAGAAGATACTCTGCACATTCTTGCCTCTGTGTCTTTGATCATATGGTTTCCATCTTCTGAAATGACTTGTTCTTTCCATTTCCTTTATTTAAATCTATTTTTCCTTCATGGACTCAAGATAAGGCATACATTTTCTGGGAAGCCTTCCCCATCTGCTTGATTCCCAACGACCTCTCCCATCTTTTGTACATAGCTATTTCTATCTCGACATTTAGCATCAGCTGTCTTGTATTGAAATATATTGCCCCTCCCTCCCAATGTAAAGGAGGAACTCATTCATGGAATTTTTCCATCTTCTAGGCCAGCTTTAGGTTTTGATATCTTATCTTACTTCACAGAATAAACCTAACTGGTGGATATCTTTTATTTTGAACTTCCTCTGAAACATGTATATGTTATCTTAAATACTGTATATAAGGTAGTATCAATCAACACTGGATGATTAAGAAAGAAGAAATATAACTATATTATGGGCTTGGAGGTGAGTGATTGGGGTCTATGTCTTAGCACCAAGATTAGTCTGGAAGGCCCTATGTATGAGCTCTGAACCCAGATTCCACAGATCCCATTTTCTGTGGGATCTAGAACTGTTTCAATCTCTTCTTTGCTTGTGCAAAGTGTAATGAAAGTTTTAACAAGTGATGTCCATGCCTATTATTGATTGCATAAAAAATACTGAGTCTTTGTATTTAACCCTTAACCTTGCTTCTATATTCTAACCAACTTCGGCAAACAGTATACTATCAACACTCACTTTGATGTTCCAATAGAGAAATACATTTTTAGGAGGACACATCAGATAACAGACTATTTAAAATGAATCAAAAAATTAAAAAAAAATAAAATGAATTGAGAAGATCATTAGAGAAAATGTAAAAATAAAATATCTTTCTTCATATCCTCATATTCAACAAATTAGCTGTATACTGTGAGGGTCTTTGTGTAAAAAAAGATCCTGGGATCCCAGCCAGATCCTGGGATCAGAGGCTCAGTTTCCAGAAGTACAGAGATCTTAGAAGTTCTGGGCTCTAAGAGGTGCTCTCTATAGAAGGAAGCATTTTCTGGGGTGAGGCGGCTCCATTTCAGGAGGGATTCTGGAAATATGGTTTGGCTTCATTCCTCTCAGACTCTAGTGAAGTTGGACCTGAGCATTCAGTCTCTCATTGCTTGTGGGAGTAAAGTGAGGAGAACTCTGTCTCATCTCATCACTGATTAGAATTGCTATCTTAATTGTTTCAGGAGTCTTATTCTGGGAGTGAACCAAAATTCATCATTACCAAAGGTACATAGACAATGTGGTAAGGGAGAAAATAGCAGATGTCATTAGCAGACAGTAGGGAATCTGCCTGCAAGGCAGGAGACCCAGGTTCGATCCTTGGGTGGGGAAGATCTCCAGAGAAGGGAATGGCTACCTGCTCCAGTATTCTTGCTTGGGGAATTCTGTGGACAGAAGAGCCTGGCGGGCTACAGTTCATGGGGTCCGAGAGTCAGACATGACTAAGTGACTAAGAGTTATTTGAAAGATTGCTATATGAAAATGAACTAAGGTTTATTGTCTGTATAAACCCAAGGAATAAAACTAGGAGTAATGTTAATAGACTTCAGTTCAAAATAAAGAGCAGAACTTTCTAACAGTTGTCCATAGATCGAATGGACTGTAATGTTGACACTGAGTTTCCATGATGGTGAGACAGTCACATAAGTGGGAATTCTACAAGGTGTTCATGTATTGGGGATTGATGCAAATAAATAAATAATAAAGCTCTTTTTAGTCCATAGTCTGTAGTTTTATGATTCTGCCACTTATTTTTCCAAATCTTTTTGATTAGCCAGTCAGAATTTTTTGGACATGTGAAATTCAAAAAAATCAACATATGAAGAGCAAACTATCTTTCCTCTCTCTCTTTCTTATTCTTGTTATTATTGAAGACTTTGGTCTTGTGTTCTAACTTCTACCAGTTAGGGAAATAGAAGGAATAACCTCTAAGTAGAAAAGTATATGCTGTTAAAATAGTAGGCATATAAAAGTCACATGAGATTTTGGAAGATTATGCACAGAATTTCACTTTTTTTCCCCTTAAAGCTTAGTAAGAGATGCAGTCTTGAAACTAAGCCTTATGTGGCATGTGAAATGAGAGATTAGGAATTTGGTTCTCCTCCTATGCTTTCCCATCAATGGGAAGCTTTATTCATATATTGAACAATTCTTTTTCCCAACCTGGGTGGTCCCGAAGGATGGATTCAGTGAAGAATTGGTGGGAGGCACAAGTGTTCTTTCTATTCTGCCTTCTATTCATGAGGAAAAAAGAAAATTGAAACTCCTCGGGGTGTCTGACTTACATTTTATATGCAGGTGCCATATGGCAATTTCCTGTATGACCAGAAAAAAATATAGATGCCCCTTCATTTTTTAGAGTGGAGTTAAGAGTAGGCATTGCAGTGAAGTGGTTTGAAGATCCTTAGAGGGGGGACAGTATACATTTTTTTGTATGATAGTCAAACCACCAGGTCAGAGGAAGGGATTTGTGATTGTATCAGTCTGTGTCTATCAGGAAACAAAAACTACACAGTAATTAGTCATTTGAACAGGAAAAATTACATATGAAGAACTGTTGACCATAACAGAGGATTCAAGTAATGAGAGATTGGATAGTATGAAGTAAGGAGAACTCTAAAAAATATAAGAATAGCAAATATAAGAAATGGTCACTACCTGTAGGTCTGAGATACACACTTTCTTGGCAAGGACATAGTTATGGGTCAGTAGATGGCTGAGATGGAGAAGGCAATGGCACCCCTCTCCAGTACTCTTGCCTGGAAAATCCTATGGACGGAAGAGCCTGGTAGGCTGCAGTCTATGGGGTCACTCAGAGTCGGACACGACTGAGCGACTTCACTGTCACTTTTCACTTTCATGCATTGGAGAAGGAAATGGCAGCCCACTCCAGTGTTCTTGCCTGGAGAATCCCAGGGACAGGGGAGCTTGGTGGGCTGCCATCTCAGGGGTCGCACAGAGTTGGACACGACTGAAGTGACTTAGCAGCAGCAGCAGCAGATGGCTGAGAACTCACTGTGAAACTGCATGGGTGGAACTTGCTGGAAATCTGAACCCAGGGTCCCAGGGAAAGCTTTTTGTGAACAAGTGTCTCACTGGAGGTACTCTACCGCGAAACCACCCAAGGAAAGTGCCAGGGGAAGTTGTTGGCTGTTGAATCCTGTCAGTTGCTTTTGATTTCATTTATTACATTTGTTGTCTTCATTTTTTTTTAAATTTTATTTTATTTTTAAACTTTACAATATTGTATTGGTTTTGCCAAATATCGAAATGAATCCACCACAGGTATACATGTGTTCCCCATCCTGAACCCTCCTCCCTCCTCCCTCCCCATACCATCCCTCTGGGCAGTTCCAGTGCACCAGCAACAAGCATCCAGTATCGTGCATTGAACCTGGACTGGCAACTCGTTTCATATATGATATTATATGTATTTCAATGCCACTCTCCCAAATCATCCCACCCTCACCCTCTCCCACAGAGTCTAAAAGACTGTTCTATACATCAGTGTCTCTTTTGCTGTCTCATATACAGGGTTGTTGTTACCGTCTTTCTAAATTCCATATATATGGGTTAGTATACTGTATTGGTGTTTTTCTTTCTGGCTTACTTCACTCTGTATAATAGGCTCCAGTTTCATCCACCTCATTAGAACTGATTCAAATGTATTCTTTTTAATGGCTGAGTAATACTCCATTGTGTATATGTACCACAGCTTTCTTATCCATTCATCCGCTGATGGACATCTAGGTTGCTTCCATGTCCTAGCTATTATAAACAGTGCTGCGATGAACATTGGGGTGCATGTGTCTCTTTCAATTCTGGTTTCCTCAGTGTGTATGCCCAGCAGTGGGATTGCTGGATCATAAGGCAGTTCTATTTCCAGTTTTTTAAGGAATCTCCACACTGTTCTCCATAGTGGCTGTACTAGTTTGCATTCCCACCAACAGTGTAAGAGGGTTCCCTTTTCTCCACACCCTCTCCAGCATTTATTGCTTGTAGACTTTTGGATCGCAGCCATTCTGACTGGTGTGAAATGGTACCTCACAGTGGTTTTGATTTGCATTTCTCTGATAATGAGTGATATTGAGCATCTTTTCATGTGTTTGTTAGCCATCTGTATGTCTTCTTTGGAGAAATGTCTATTTAGTTCTTTGATTTCTGCTCTTTTTATTATTTCCTTCCTTATATTTGGTTTGTGATTATTTTACTCCCTTTTTCCTAGTTTTCTTAGATTGGAATCTTGGATCATTGATTTGAAAATTTTCTTCTTTTCTAATGTGTTTAGTGCTTTGAATTTGCCTTTAGCACTACTTTCGCATCATCCCATTAGGTTTGATAGGCTATGTTTTCATTTCTATTCAATTTAAAATCTTCCTTAATTTTCTTTGTGATTCCATTTTTAAAAACAAATTGACCTTTTCTACTTCTGTTTCAATTTGGCTGGTTTCTACTGACTTCTTTTAAAGTTCACTTCTTTCCTTAGTTGTCTTAAATCTACCAATGAACTTGTTGAAAGAATTCTCATCTGTTACTGTATTTTTTATTTCCCTGGTGGCTCAGATGGTAAAGAGTCTGCCTACAATGCAGGAGACCTGGGTTCAATCCCTGGGTTGGGAAGATCCTCTGGAGAAGGAAATGGCAACCCACTCCAGTACTCTTACCTGGAAAATCCCATTTACAGAGAAGCCTAGTAGGTTACAGTCCATGGGGTTGCAAAGAGTCAGACACAACTGAGCGACCTCACTTTCACTGTATTTTTTACTTATAGCATTTCCTTTTCATTTTTTCTTATAGTTTCTATCTCTTTGCTAAAATTCCCATGTGTTCATGCATGCTGTACAACTTTCCCATTTTGCATTTTAAGTGTAGTTGTTTTTAATTCCCTGTCTAGTACTTAGGCATCTCAGTCATATCTGTGTCTGAGATTTTGTTGATTACTCTTGACAGTGGATTTTTTATTTAATTGCTTCTTCATGTACCTTTTAGGCTTCACATGCATGGTACTAATCTTGTACAGGAAGGTAGAGACTGAGGTAAATGGAATCTGGGAGTAGGAGCCTGGAAATTGTTGCAAATCTTACTTTGCCGAACCTTGTGCATAGGGATTGAGTTCATGTAGTTGGAGACTGAGCTGGGTTTGTGTCTTGCTGCTATTAATTATTGTCTGAACATATTCTTCAGTGCCCTTGCATATTCCTGTTATAAGGTCTTCCTACCAGCCTCATCTTCCAGTGCATAGCTGCTCATTCTACTGAATCCAGTAGTTCTTAATAATACAATAGATTACATTTAACTGTATTATGCTGAAGTTGAAACTCCAATACTTTGGCCACCTGATGGCAAGAGCCAACTCATTGGAAAAGACCTTGATACTGGGACAGAGGAAAGGCAAAAGGAGAAGGGAGTGGCAGAGCATAAGATAGTTAGATGGCATCACAAACTCAATGGACATGAATTTGAGCAAACTCTGGGAGCTAGTGGAGGACAATGGAGTCTGGCGTGCTGCCGTCCATAGGGTCGCAAAGAGTTGGACAGGACTTAGTGAGTGAACAACAATTTTGTTGGTCTGGGCTTGTGGTAGTCTCCTCTATAGAATATACTTGTATATTTGTATATTTATACATATATGTATATATATATATATATATATACTTGTGTATATATATATATATATATATACAATATACTTGTATATTTCTCTTCTAACTGATCGAAGTAAAACCAAGTTCTGTGATTTACACCTGAAATTCAGAAGCAGAAATTTAGTTATATATGCTCACTCCCCACTCCCACCCCCACCCCTTGCTGCATTCACCCCTCCTTCAGAACACACAGGCACTTCTACTACATGCTCATTCTCTTTGGTTAATAGTCATGTTGATTTCTTCTTGGCCTCTTCATTTCAACCTGGGGAGATGAATGTCTTTGTTTCCTTCTTGATTTACAACCTGATTGCTCCTCTTTGTGAGAACATTAAAAATAAATGGTCATTACTAATTTTCAGGACTTATACACCTCTATTTATCAAAGACAAAATATGCTCCCTTTCATTCAAGAATTTATTTATTCTATCTTCCTTGTAATGATAGTGGATGGCTTAATAGTTTAAAATTTCATATATTTCTGAGAACAGAAGTTAATGAGGTAGGTAGAAATATAAATGTCCTCTTCCAGTCTTGAGAGCTAAGCATTTTGATGGTCAGGGATTCTGAAACACATTCTTCACCATTTTCAGTGTCAATGCCTAGTAGAGTCGAATGTGGACCATTATTTTATTTCCTTTCATGTTCTGAAGTTCACACAAAGATGCCAGAATTAACACTACTCCACCTGTGGTGCTTGCTACCAAAAGAGGAACATCTTTACTTTTGAATAAAAGCAACAAAAGAAGACAGGATAAGAAATATTGCCTTTGGAAATTATACAAAAACCTTGATTTGGTGTCTCTTTTTATTCATGTGGTTCAAAAAATATTGTATGATGAATAGATTTTCTTTGCTGAACCTCACCATCAATTTCCTTCTTTGATCATATTTCCTATCTCTTCTCTTAGAAAGAGCTATTATATTCTTCTTTCTTTTTAGAGTACTCTGATAGCATTCTCTAACATCCTGTGAATAAATTTCTTTGAAGACACTTATCAGTAGAGGCAACTGTTCTATTTCTCCACCAAATCCACGATTTCACTTCTGTTTTGGCACCGTAATTCCATTAGTAAGTGACAAAGTTATGTTTTGCCTCCGGCGTACAAGGATATTCATAATGCAGTTGTTCTTATTTAAAAAATGGGTGGTCATAAATGGGCCTTAAGATAGTACAGGTGGCTTGCTAGTCACTGATTTAAGAGATAAACATTTTAGATTAAGTCAGAAAGAGATTCTTTCAGACAACTATCCCACATACTAATCTGTGTAGTCATCATTTCTCTTTCTAAAAAAAATCTCTCAGTCATTATTTCTGGGACTTCTGTCTCCTATTTTTATTTCACATCATTCAAATCTATTAATTCTGGGCCTGTATATATTATTCCATGTAACATGGTCAAGAGAGAAGCATCAACTAATAGTGACTTGAAAAATGTAGATATTTATTTCTCTCTTGCATTAGAGAAGTTTAGAAGAGACAGTATCACACTGAATGGCATTCCATAGGATAAGAGAAAAGTCTGGGCTTCTATGCCCTGTTACCATTCTTGGGCGTAGTCACCATTTTAAGTTTACTGGATGGTCGAATGGGGCTACATTGCAGTCAGAAAGTAGAAAGGGATAAATCAAGGCAAGCACCCTCTCTTTAAGGGCATTTCCTGTAAGATGGTGCTTCCCTGGTGGCTCAGGCAGTAAAGTGTCTGTCTACAATGCAGGAGACCTGGGTTCGATTCCTGGGTTGGGAAGATCCCCTGGAGAAGGAAATGGCAATCCACTCCATTACTATTACCTGGAAAATCCCATGGACAGAGGAGCCTGGTAGGCTACAGTCCATGGGGTCGCAAAGAGTCAGACACGACTGAGCATACTTTCTTTCTTTCTGTAAGATGGGCTTCCTTTGTGGCTCAGCTGGTAAAGAATCTGCTTGCAATGCAGGAGACCTGGGTTCAATCCCTGGGTTGGGAAGATCCCCTGGAGAAGGGAAAGGCTACTCACTCCAGTATTCTGGCCTGGAGAATTCCATGGACTGTATAGTCCTTGGGGTCACAAAGAGTCGGACACGACTGAGCGACTTTCACTTCCTGTAAGATGTCTTGTGTGACTTTGCCATAGACCAGCTTTCAGTCACATGCCACACCTATGGGCGTGAAGAGAGGAGAAATGTCTACATTTTGAGCTGCTGGGTGATCAGCTAAATTTTGGGGAGTCTGGCAATGAAATTAAAAGGAAGGATGATTTTGGCAAACAGTCATTGGTGTCTGCCACATACCACATCAACATGTACATTTTTAACAAACATATCACAGAAGTCAGTCAAAATCAGAACTGAAATACCACATATTCTACTGAGATACTTCATAAATTCAGTTACATGCCATTCATATGTTTGAGCAGCCTGCACACCATAGCAATTTTGAATGCAATTGTGTTCTCACACCTCAATGTATAACTCAGTATAATTAAAATCAATTCATAGTCATTTTTTATACAAGCCTTTTACTTCCTTATAAAAGTTAACATGAAAAAATGGAAGTTACTGATTAATATGTCTCAGTAAATTCTATAGCATTTTCAGTACATGTGTTCATATTGTTAGATGTATTCACCTATTATCCTCTCCTTATTGTCCCAGTTTTACATTCTGTGGTATTTATATCCACTCTAGCCTGAGTTAAAAAAAAACCCAATAATCTATAATAGTCAAAGGAATCAATAAGTGTTTTTTCACATTCAAATTAAAATATAAAAGAAATATTTAATTGAGAATTTTTATCAATTAGAATTATATTAACACTATTCTATAGCCTTAAATTGAACCAATTCCATAGCTTTGTCTTTTTGTTAAGAAAATATATGCCAATTTTAAACATAGCTATTCAAGATGAATCAATATTTTTGAAATTAACTCAATTATTAAGAAAAATATAAATTTATATATATAAATTTAAGCATTCCCTTTTACCAATATTTATGCAGTTAATTCTTTAGATTGTGAAAAACTTTGTCCTGACCCTTACTTAAATTACTGCCCTCTTCCTCCACTTTTCTTTGGAGAAAAACTCTTTGAACTATTATTCTATATTTTGTGTCTTCAATCACTCTTCTCCCAGTCTCTCTTGAATCCTCTGCCTTCGTCATTCCACTCAGCCTCTGCCAATTCAGTGGTCACTTTTCAGTACTCATCTTATTAATGTGTTTGCAGCATTGGTACAATTGATTACTCCCCTCATCTTGAAGCTCTTTTTGTCTTCGTCTTTAGGTCACTGGCTTTCTCTTAGCTCAGTGGCCCTTTATTTTCAGTTTCCTTTGGTGATTCTGCCTCATCTTACCCTTAACATAGAAGTGCTCTAGAGCTTATACCTGAACTTTCTCTTCTTTCTATGCTCAAGGTCTTAACAAGTCTGATGGCTTTAAAAGCAATCTGTACACTGATGACTAAGCAGTTTATAACCTGGGTAGTTCCCCTAAATCCATACTCATTTCTAACTGCCTATTTGACATTTCAATTTAAAGATCTGATAATCATTTTACATGTAACATGTTCAAAGTTGAGCACTTGATTTTTGCCTGAAGACTCCTTCCACAGGCTTCTTGACCTCAATTAACTCTATCTCCATCATGACAGTTGCTCCGGCCCATAGCCTTGGAGCAAGTCTTGAAGTTGCTTTCTCTTATATGTCATCTGTAATAATTTAACATCACCTCTTAGCACTGCCTTCAGAGAATATCCAGAAACTGACCATTTCTCACCATCACCACTGCTACCATTATAAAGCAAGCCACAAACAGCTGTGGCCTGGAGATTCTTGCAGGGGCTACCTCACTTCTCTCTTCAGTTTTCTTGCCCACTGTCAGTTTCTTAGTGGTCATGTCATTTCTCTGCTCAAAACTTGCCTCTCTGCTGCTCTTCCAGACTCCTCATCTCTCTCCTGCCAATGCCAACCCCCCACCCTCTCCCCTGCCCCCATGGAGCTCTGGATTTAGCACTCTAGGTAGAGCAAGAGAGAAGTGAACTCCTTTGGTAGCTTCCCACACAGTTGGGGAGTTGGGTGCTTACTCACATGCTGTCCTTCTCCTTTTACAGGATAAATTATGGGATTGAGGAAGAACTTTCTTGACCCTAGGCTGTAATACCTTGGGAGGTGGTAACACAGCTTTTGTCAGACTGTTCCTCTTATCTCCTCCAATGTGTCCAAACTTGGTTTTTGTTTGTTTATTTGTTGTTGGTATTTTTTGGCCTAAGAGAGTCCTGGAATATCTCCCTGGAAACCTATACTTCCATAAATGTTCTCTCATCTATGAATGATTGTCAAATCTCCAGGGACTCCTGGACTGCAGGACAATAGAGGCTGGAGCAGGTTCATGGGCTACTGCAGGGTTCCCAGGGGGGACTGAGGTCTGTCAGCCTATTACTTGATGCCCAGGTAAAGAAGAGTCCTCCTGATGCCTTGGTATATGATGCTGGATCCAATAGTTCCCTCAAAGAGACTTTTGTCTGAGAATGGTTGCTAAATTTTGTTGTTGAGGCGCGGAGCAAAAAATGAGGGACATCTTATGCTGCCATGATGCTGATGTCACTTCTAACTGTAACTTTGTATTTTAGCACTCCCACTTCTGTGACTTTTTTCTTGTCTCCAGAAGCCAGCTGGGGAGGGACATTTATCATACCTCTGAGTAACAAAAGGATAAAATGCTAAAACTGCAATAAAGCAAACAAACGAACAAACAAACAAAGTTAGCCCCACCAAAGTGAGTTAAAAATAAACAAAACACTGATTCACTAGAAATTTTTGGCAAGAGATTTGTGTTTTGAAATGTCTGCTTGAATGAGTCAGGGGCAAATAAAAGCAATGGAATGGATTATATATATAGAAAAGATGTTTCACTTAACTCAGTTTAGAGTGTATTACTCTAATTGTCTCTTAGAGTGTGGGAGGGGCCCCTTGGTCAGCTAGTGGCCCTTGGTTGTAAACAGGTAAACTTTCAATGGGGGCTTCCCTTGTAGCCTCAGTTGGTAAAGAATCTGCCTGCAACGCAGGAGACCCAAGTTCAATTCCTATGTTGGGAAGATCCTCCAGAGAAGGAAATTGCAACCCACTCCAGTATTCTTGCCTGGAGAATTCAGTGGACAGAGGAGCCTGGCAGGTTACAGTCCATGGGGTTGCAGGAGTTGGATGCTAATTTAGCAACTAAACCACCACAAACTTTCAATGTAATTAGGTTAGTTAAGGAAGACTCCTTGGTGAAAAATGTTTGAGCTCCAAGAGGAACTGTTTCCTACCAAGAAGTAATATGGGAAAGCATTCTGAGTAGAAGTAAATGACATGTGTGAAAGTGAGACCACAGAGGACATGTATAGAAAGTGGAATTACTTTTACATGACCACAATAATGTGGATGATTGGAAGATATGTAATTGTCTGATGTTTTGTGACTCAACCAGAAGTCTTATTTTGATCCCATAACAATGTCTGAGAGGGGAAGTGTGTAGTGGTTTTGTGAGAGTAAGGAAGAATTGGGTGGGTTTTTAGTCCTGAGTCTCATGCTAACTGGCTGAGTTCTTAGGTCATTCCATTTCCTCATCCATAAAATAGAGGGTTTATTGCAAAAGTCCCTTTTAGCTTAAAAGTAATTTATAAATAAGCAATGAGTAGAGTAAGAATTCCTCTAAAACTTGAAAGTAAGAAATATCATGTAGTGTTTTTTTAGATAAAAATAAATCTAGCTTATTTATTCAACAAATAATCATTTAATGGCCATTATATACCAGACATGTATTCAATTCTGGGGTATTTTGGGGAAAGAGGGCAGACAAGGTCTTGCCCTACTACTGGAGTTTTTTCTCTTTTTTTTCTTCTAATTTTTGCTTTCCAAGGGTGACGTCTAATATCATTCATTTTTCACAGGTCCTGCCCTAGATCTTTGGTTAGTCCATACCTGAGACTTACACAGTTCAGGAAAAATAAGAACAATCCCTGGCTCTGTGTTTATGACCACCATAATTGCCATTGCCTTTTGTCTGATGATAAGATATTTTTGAAAGGTGTCCGACTCTGCAGGTAGCATCCTTTCTTAAGAATCAAGTGTTGTTCTAGAAACTTTGGCCAGGCTCTGTTTGCCTCCATTTCCATAGCAACTCATTCAAAGTCCTAGATCTTGTCCTTTTTATGATGCTGCTGAAACTGTGTAATTCAGATTGGGACTTGAACCCAGCCAAAACCAATACTGAGACTTGAATACACGGCCTTTTAACTGAGATCACATACCTGGTATTAGGAACTAATGAAGCTCAGGTTCTTGCTGTCTCATTTTATGGAGAATTCAGTGAGAGAAAAAATGATAGGTAACAAATGAATTTGAAGTTGTTGATATTTCTCCAAGCAGTCTTGATTCCAGGTTGTGATTCATCCAGAAGAAATAGCAACAACTTCAGATATGCAGATGATACCACACTAATGGCAGAAAATGAAGAAGAACTAAAAAACTTCTTGATGAGGTGAAAGACAAAAGTGAAAAAGTTGGCTTGAAACTCAACACTCAAAAAGTAAAGATCATGGCATCTGGTCCCATCACTTCATGACAAATACAAGGGAAAAAATGGAAGCAGTTATAGATTTTCTTTTCCTGGGCTCCAAAATCACTGTAGACAGTGACTGCAGCCATGAAATTAAAAGACACTTGCTCCTTGGAAGAAATGCTATGACAGCTTCACAGAGTCAGACCCGACTTAGCAACTGAACAACAGCAACAAGAAGAGAATTTATTTAGAGAGAAATACATTCCATAGACATAGTGTGAGTAATCTCAGAAGACTAGAGTGGTCCCAGGATATAGGGTGGTCAGTTTTTATAGGAGTGGGTAATTTCATAGGCTAATAATTTGGAGGAGTAGTCCAACTATTTTGGGGGAAGAGGTGGGGATTTCCATGAATTGGGCCACTTTTTGACCTTTCATGGTTGGCCTCAGAATTGTCATGGTGCTGGTGGGTGTCTCATTTAGCTTGCTGATGTATTACAATGAGTGTATAATGAGGTTCAAGGTCTACTGGAAGTTGATTTCTCCTCTTCCTCCTTCTCCATCTTATACCTATTTGATTCTGATCAGTTATGTCATGTCCTCAGGCTGTGTCAGCGGCTCATTTGGTAAAGACTCCGCCTGCAGTGTGGGAGACCTGGGTTCAGTCCCTGGTTGGGAAGATCCCCTGGAGGAGGGCATGACAATCCACTCCAGTATTCTTGCCTGGAGAATCCCCCTGGACAGAGGAGCCTGGCAGGCTGCAGTCCATGGGGTCGCAAAGAGTTGAACACAACTGAATGACTAAGCACACAGGCTGTGTCATTCTTTTGAAGGTTGTGTCCTGCCCCCTCCTATTTCACTATGAATAAGTAGGCCAGTGTTTGCCACTTCACAAAACCCACCTTCATCCATCTCTTCAGTTTCTGGGAGTCAAGCTATCACGAGACTCTGAACAACCTCTCTGCTTAATTCTCAAGGCTACATGCGTGCTAAGTTGCTTCAGTCATGTCGGACTCTTTGTGACCATATGGACTGTAGTTCACCAGGCTCCTCTGTTCATGAGATTTTTCAGGCAAGAATACTGGAGTGGGTTGACATTTCCCTCTCCAGGGGATCTTCCCCACCCAGGGATTGAACTTGGGTCCCTTATATCTCCCGCATTAGCAGGCGTGTTCTGTAACTAGCACCATCTGGGACCAGACTCAAGGCTACAGCTTTCACCATATCCTACATTGGGCAATGTTGTCCTTATCTTCTTAAGGCCTAAGGCTCCAAACTAGTGATCCAAGGATTGAATTTGACTCACAAATGGTGGTTTCTTCTCCAATTGTTACCATCTCCATCACTCCCTTTTGATTTTCAACAACGTAACTGAGCGTCTATGTCATCATTTTTTCACTGTTGCTTTTTGTACATTTGTAGTTCACTGCACAACTCCAAAATCCAGATTGTCCAAGTTTAAATTCAAGTTTTATCAGTCATTAGCTGTATGGCTTGGTCAAGTTATTTAGCCTTTCTTTATTTCAGTTTCCCTACCTTTCAATTGCAAATAAAAGACCACTATATCCTAAAGGTGTTGTAAGTATTAATTGAATCAGTGTATATGTATCACTTAGAATACTTAGCACATAGTAAGTGCCTTGTAGGGGTTTTTATTTTATATTCTTATTCATTATGCTTTCTTTATTATTACTGATCTGACTTTTATAAACATTTGAATGAGATCAATGGACCAGATCTTTCCACATGAAGTTCTTAGTGGGAATTTTCATCAAAGTAGTTCTACTTTCAGCCACGTTCTACCAACATTTTTGGTCTTTAACAGCAACAAAAATGTTTAACTAGCTCCTTAGCAGTGAACAGAAAGGTCTGTTGGACTTTTTAGTGGGAGGAGGTATGAGAAGAATCATCTTTCATTACTTTGATATGAGATTAATATAATTAAAAAAAAATCACCCTATCACATTTTAGACCAAAGAAAATGTACCCGTTTTCTAACACTAAAGTCTGCACAGATTTCTCTGTTCCTTATGCATCACCAAAAAGATGTTTCTACTACATTGAGAAATTGGCTAAAATTTCCCCCTTATCTGTTTCTTAAGATTAATTGTGGCTTTTCATTCCATATCACTTATAATACAAGGTAATTTGACTGGCTTCTTCAAGTCTCAGGCTTACCTTGTTAGCTGGCTTGTCAGTCATTCATTTTCTGTGGTGAGTCAAAAATGCTTTTCACTTGGTGAATAAAATTTGGATATTTCATTTTATTGAATCATTTACAGTTTCTAGAGTTGAATTGCTGATGTCTTGAGATTCTTTGCACCTGCTTAATTTTGAAATATGACCTTTACACTGCTTTGAAAGTCAAACTTCTAATGGGGAAGATTTTACTTTAATGCACATATTGGCATGTTTCATAGGTTCGTAAGCTCTTTCTTTAATGTGCAGAGAATGAAAATAAATGATCCTTTGACAGCCTGTCAGTCAGAGTTTCATTACCTATGTACAACCATGTTCCTTAGGTAGAAATGGAAGCCAGGAGCAGCTGGATTTTTACTTACTGCTATGACACTTTGTACATATTTAAAAGGCACCATGGTTGTGGATATAAAAATAGGGTACTTATAGAGACCAGGAGACCT
>NW_011495072.1:21125179-21136311 GCF_000754665.1 Bison bison bison
CTTATCTTTTGAGTAAATAAATCCCTGCCGCTATCCAGGGGAGAGAGGAAGGGCCTTTCTATCAGACTGTAACTTTTTCATTTGCACTGTTTCCTTATGCTGGTTCTTCAGCTTACTTCAGGAATGTGGAGACATGTTGGGGAGTTGGTGAGGAAATGGGGAAATCAGGGAAAGGGAACCATTTTTTTCATGTGCTTCAGAATGAAATCTCCAGTGAGATATGTCAGAGAGCACATTGTCATTCATGGTATTTGTGGTTGCTAGCTTGTTGTTCCATTGCTAAGTTGTATCTGACTCTCTGTGTCCCCATGGACTGCAGTACGCCAGGCTTCCCTGTCCTTCACTGCTGCTGCTGCTGCTGCTAAGTCGCTTCAGTCGTGTCCGACTCTGTGCGACCCCAGAGACGGCAGCCCACCAGGCTCCCCCTCCTGGGATTCTCCAGGCAAGAACACTGGAGTGGGTTGCCATTTCCTTCTCAAACGCATGAAAGTGAAAAGTGAAAGTGAAGTCATCCAGTTGTGTCCGACTCTTTGCGACCCCATGGACTGCAGCCTACCAGGCTCCTCCATCCATGGGATTTTCCAGGCAAGAGTACTGAAGTGGGGTGCCGTTGCCTTCTCCGTTCCTTCACTATCCCCTGGAATTTGCTCAAATTCAAGTCCATTGAGTCAGTGATGCCATCCAACCATTTCATTCTCTGTCACCCCCCTTTCTCCTCCTGTCCTTAATCCTTCCTACATCAGGAGCTTTTCCAGTGAGTCGGCTCTTCACATCAGGTGACCAAAGTATTGGAGCTTTAGCTTCAGCATCAGTCCTTCCAATGAATATTCAGGATTGATTTTCTTTAGGATTGACTGGTTTGATTTCCTTGCAGTCCAAGAGACTCTCAAGAGTCTTCCCTTGAGAGGACACATATAGTTGCTAACTAGCCAGGCCTAGAGATTAAGAAGGTCAAAAGAAAAGAAAAAAAAAACACATTAACTATGATAAATGTGATTTTGTACTAAAATTATTATAGTTTAGATGACCAAAAATAGTACACTTTGAACTTGTGGTTGAAAATAGAGATTGAGGTTATTCAAAGGCTTAGTGATTTTTCTCCTTAGATTATTTTTAAGTGTACCCACCATTTCATAAGATCAGATGAACTTTCACCTTTAGTTTCAGCATCAACCATCTAATTTAATTTACAGATATTGCCTGCAACGGACTGAATGTTTGTATCCCCTTAAAATTCATATGTTGAGATCCTAACATGCCCACCTCAATGGGAGACTTTAGGATAGGATTAGGTTATAAGAGAAGAGACTAAATGCATGAGATTCCTTATCAAAGAGACCTAGAGAGATCCCTCACCCCTCCTTCATGAGAGGTTATAGTTAGCAAGTGCTAAGAATCAGAAATGAGTCAGAAATTGGGTTTATACCAGCCACTGAATCTGCTAATGCCTTGATCTTGGACTTCAGTCTCCAGAATTGTGAGAAATAAATTTCTGTTCTTATAAACCACCAGTTTATGGTATTTGGTTATGGCAGCCCAAACAGACTAAGACATTGCCAAAGAGCTAGTCTTTCCTGCAACATGATGTATTTACAGTAATAAGAATAGCAGGCTTTGAATTATTTTGTATTACTAACTTCCTGATTTTATATGTTTACTTAAATTTTCTAAGCCTCAGATTTCTTATCATTTTTAAAATGGGGTTAATAATTTTACTTTGCTGTCAATCAAATATTAGTAAACCTTTGTGGAAAAAAATTTGCAAAATATACTGTATTTGAATCATTTATCAAGCAGTGTCATGAGAAGGGGTTAACTGAGTTACATATGAATGAGTTTAATTTATAGTGATTAGGGAATGATTTTATTTTAACCCTCAGATTTTGAGATCTTTAGCCATCAGAGACTGCTGGAAACCTACATTTTAATTAGACTTAGTTAGGCATGAGAAAGGACAGAATTATCAAAAGAAGGAATGATATAAGCAATCCCTCTTGTCTCACCTGATCTGTAACAGTTCTCTCGAGATTGAAACTGTGGCCTTCAGTAGATTTCTCCAGTTGCCCAGACAGGCATTGTGCACAGAAACACTTGCCATTTGTGACAATGACATCAGCCCTTGTGGAGTCAAAGCAAGCCGCCGGCAAAGAGAGGCACATGTTATCTTTTCTCTTTAAGCAGCTCCCTCTCTGAATGAGAAAAATATGCCTGCCTGCTGTTTCTTGTAGAAATTTTTTTTCCTTAAAGACCAAAGAGTTTTCTACAGACAGGGTGGAAATTGGCATGGTGCACAGTCTCTTGGGGGAGCACCACCTCTCATCTGTGATTGTTACTTGGACTGAAGTCTGTTAAGGACACAGGATGTGTTTTAGCTTGGGTGTCTGGGGGCTGCAGTTCTCACACGGGAATAAATCACCGACCTGCTGGTAACATGTTATTTGAAAATATGTATTTCGCAATGCACCAGCAGAAATATAAAACTCAACCTCACAATAGGAGCATAGAGATTGGGCTTTTTCACTCTCTCAATGACTTTATTTAGAGAAGGATTATCTGCTCTTTGTTTCAAACTGCAGTGATTTCGGCAAACATGCAGGTTTCGGGGGTTGAAACAGAGAAAGAGAACTGGGAGGGAGAGGCACATTGAGCTGGCATGTGGTGTTATTGAACAGATTTAAAGGTATTTTAATCACAGGCTTTTAATGCTATTTTAGAACATGTGTGATGCTTCCTAGCATATCTCCTCCCTTTTGCTCCAGCTGCTGAGAAACAGGCAAACTAACACAGTGTATTTAAAGTGAAAGTGTTAGTGGCTCAGCGTGTGCAATTCTGCAACCCCATGGTCTGTAGCCTATCAGGCTTCTCTGTCCATGGGATTCTCCAGGCTAGAATACTGGAGTGGGTTGCCATTTCCTCCTCCAGGGGATCTTCTCCAGAGGTTGAACCCAGGTCTCCTTCATTGTAGGTGGATTCTTTACCATCTGAGCCACCAAGGAAGCCCATAGGGCTTTTTATCCCAGGTGCTAAGGATAAAAAATGCAGGGTTCTTAAATACACTGCCTGGTGACTCAGTGGTAAAGAGCCAGTCAATGCAGGAGACGTAAGAGAAGTGGGTTCAATCCCTGAGTTGGGAAGATCCCCTGGAGAAAGGCATGGCAACTCACTCCAGTATTCTTGCCTGGAGAATCCCATGGACAGAGGAGACTGGCTGGCTATGGCCCATCAGTTCAGTTCAATCACCTAGTTGTGTCTGACTCTTTGTAACCCCATGGACTGTGGCACACCAGGCCTCCCTGTCCATCACCAACTCTTTGAGCTTCCTCAAACTCATGTCCATTGAGTGCTGATGCCATCCAACCATCTCATTCTTGGTCGTTCCCTTCTCCCACCTTCAATCTTTCCCAGCATCAGGGTCTTTTCCAGTGAGTCAGCTCTTTACATCAGGTGGCCAAAGTATTGGAGCTTCAGCTTCAGCATCAGCCCTCCAATGAATATTCAGGACTGATTTCCTTTAGGATGGACTGGTTGGATCTCCTTGCAGTCCAAGGGACTCTTGAGAGTCTTCTCCAACACCACAGTTCAAAAGCATCAATTCTTTGGTGCTCAGCCTTCTTTATGGTCCAACTCTCACATCCACACATGGGTACTGGAGAAACCATAGCTTTGACTAGATGGACATTTGTCTGTAAAGTACAGTCTCTGCTTTTTAATATGCTGTCTAGGTTGGTCATAGCTTTTCTTTCAAGGAGCAAGTGTCTTTTAAGTTCATGGCTGCAGTCACCATCTGCAGTGATTTTGGAGCCCAAGAAAATAAAGGCTCTCACTGTTTCCATTGTTTTCCTCTATTTGCTGTGAAGTGATGGGACCAGATGCCATGATCTTCGTTTTTTGAATGTTAAGTTTTAAGCCAGCTTTTTCACTCTCCTCTTTCACTTTCATCAAGAAGCTCTTCAGTTCCTCTTTGCTTTATGCCATAAGGTTGGTGTCATTTGCATATCTGAGGTTATTGATATTTCTCCTAGCAATCTTGATTCCAGCTTGTGGCTCCGGTCCATAGGGTCACAAAGAATCAGACAAAACTGAAGTGACTTATCCTACACGCACACTAAGAAGGAGTAAGTTTGCAAAACCATGCATCTAGAAGAGTGCCCCAGTGATTAGAGAGCTCCATCTCTGCTCTCTAATCAGAGACAGGGGAGGAAAGCCCTCCGTCTTTATGTTAACTGAGCTTCAGAAGTCCATGACAAGTAGCTCCTGCTCAGATTCAGCTCACTGATTTGCCACTGACTTTTTCCCCCTGAATATGCCTTTATATTCATGCCATCCTGGTTTCTAGTCTACCCAGTAACTGTGCAAAAGAGAAGTATCAGACATGCCTGGTTAAGAATCTCTATTGACATTTTGCAGAACAGAACAGAACAGATTGGGCCTATCTTCTTTCAGTTTAAAGTGTTTGAACCTTCCTAACAGCTGTGCTACTGCTGCTGCTACTAAGTCGCTTCAGTCGTGTCTGATTCTGTGCGACCCCAGAGACGGCAGCCCACCAGGCTCCCCCGTCCCTGGGATTCTCCAGGCAAGAATACTGGAGTGGGTTGCCATTTCCTTCTCCAATGCATGAAAGTGAAAAGTGAAAGTGAAGTCACTCAGTCGTGTCCGACTCTTAGTGACCCCATGGACTGCAGCCTACCAGGCTCCTCCATCCATGGGATTTTCCAGGCAAGAGTACTGGAGTGGGGTGCCATGGCCTTCTCCCCCTAACAGCTGTGAGACAATATTTATTCTTAATCAGCAACTGATTTCATGAGTCTGATGCCATGCAATGTATGTGACTGTGTATTAAACCATGAAAAGCTGCCTGTGTTATGGAGCAGAGCTTCAACAGGAAGAGATCAAGTGTTCTCTGAGAAAGAGGAGCTTTGGGATCTTGGAATGGCTCAGACTCTATTCTAAGAATATGATAAACTGGCTTAGGAGGAGGCCGAGGCTTTCCATTTCCAAGAAGGCCAGTCAAACTCACAGGCAGAAGGAATACTTGTAGAGTTTTATCTATTGATAGTGGTGGTCGTGGGGCAGGGGGTTCAGAATTAGTGCAACAAGAGTTGTGGGAGGTTGGTTAGGAAGTAGCATTTGTGTGTAACTATCATAGGACATGGGCTTCCCCGGTGGCTCAGTTATAAAGAATTCTCCTGCAATGCAGAAGATGCAGGAGATATGTTTGATCCTCAGGTTGGGAAGATCCCCTGGAGAAGGAAATGGCAACCCACTCCAGTATTCTTGCCTGGAGAATCCCATGGATAAAGGAGACTGGTGGGCTTCAACTGAGGGTCACAAAGAGTTGGACATGACTGAAGCAACTCAGCACATCATAGGATATTAAATACATTTCACCAACTTCTGCTTGTTTTCATATTATTATTAAGGAGCCACAGGGAAGGGTTTGGGTAATGCACCTTTGGAGTGTGTGTATAGAATCACCTTGGGAGCTTATTAAAAATGCAAAGTCCTGTTTGCATCCTCCAGACTTTCTGGTTCAGAAGGTTGAGTGTGAAGGCAAGGAATTTGCATTTGAAATGATCATCGCAGGTAATTTTGATGCAAATAATTTAAGTAACAGCATTAAGATTTCTGAAGAATAAAGCATCTAATATTCTTATTGGGATTATAACTCATCACTAATTCACAAATATTCAAGAGTAAAAAACAGGGAGGAAAATCAACTCTAATATCTTATTGTGTAACTTGATTGTAAGTTATGGGAAGGTAGGTAACATTTTTTTAAAATTTTAATTGGAGGCTAATTACTTTACAATATTGTAGTGGTTATTGCCATACATTGACATGAATCAGCCATGGGTGTACATGTGTTCCCCATCCTGAACTCCCCTCCCACCTCCCTCCCCATCCTATCCCTCAGGATCCTAAATTGTGTCAGATGATTCAAACAAAATAAATTTTATTTAGTCTTTAATATAGCAGAGTCAGTTAACCTACATCATTTGGGGGGGGGGTGCGGGGGGGAGGTTGGGAAACAGGCTCAGAGCTATTGAGTAACTTGTCCAAAATGATATATATAGAAATTATCAAGGCCACTTTAGGTTTTTCACTTTCCCCATTATACTTGTGCGAGTTTAATCTACCATGACTTCCATTTCAATGTCTACAACAAACCTCAGATCTGTGTCTGCAGCCTGGATCTCTCTTGGGTGTTCTCCAGGCGTGGCCTCTTTGACATCCTTACCTAGATGTTTTCTAATCATTGCAAGTTCTACATATTCTCAATTGTACTTTCTGTCTTCATCTCCATGTCTGTTTCTCCTTTTCTATCCTGGTGTTCAGTCAGTAGGCTCTACCATCTACCTGTTGGTCCAAGCCCCAAATCACAGAGTTCTTTTTATTGAAGCCTTTAAGCCTCTCCTGATCCTGTGTCCTGCTTGTTCTTACTGCTAACCTGATAGTTCAGTCCAGCATCATCTCGTGCCAGGTGTCTCAGTTGGTGCCTGTCACTTAACACAAACCTCCCCATAACCTAGTGGCTTAAAATAGAAATCATTATACTTAACTGACAATTATGTGGGTCCCCCAGGCAGTACTTTGAGTCTGGACAAGTTTGGCTAATCTCTGTTGGGCTTTCTCTTGTGTCTGTGATCTACTGATGCGTTGGCTGGTGGCTTAATGATCCACCATAACATCACTTATATAGCTCTTGGTGGGTGAGCTGTCAGCTGGTTGGCTGGAATGCTGAAGCTCTTTTCCCAGTGGCCTCTCATTCTTTAGTAGCTTGTGCTCATCCATGTGGTGGTATCAGGATTCCAAGTGCAGTAAGAGAGAACAAACCCCAGAATACAAGCACTTTTCAAGCCTTGGTTTGCATTATATTAGTTAATGCCATCCAGAGCCTCTAGGTCACTGTGACAAGGCACCACCTAAGGTTGTGGGTAGAGAGAGAGGCATATTTCATATCCAGTTTTGTAACCTTTTACCCTGGGACTTTATAATAGCCTCTTAACATATCCCTTACTACATTACTACATTGTGTGTGTTAGTTGCTCAGTCGTGTCCAACTCTTTGTGACCCCATGGACTGTAGCCCACCAGGCTTCTGTCCATGGAATTTCCCAGGCAAGAATACTGGAGTAGATTGCCATTCCCTTCTCCAGAGGAACTTCCCAACCCAGGGATTGAACCCTGGTCTCCTGCATCGCAGGCAGATTCTTTACCATTTGAGCCACAGGAAAGTCTCAGGGGTTCCTATAATCTCCAATACAGCAGTGATTGGTCTATCAGGCTATACTCTGCTTAAAACTTTACTGGCATACTATGGTTCTGAATGTTCTAAAGTCTGGAGTCTTAAATACTTACAAGGTACACTAGGATTTGTATTCCACCTCTTCATGCTTTGGCTCTCTCCCTATTATACTCTTTATTTCTCTTGGTTACTCAAATAGCCAGATTTGGTCTCCCAGTATGCTCACATTGGTCTCCTTTTTTCTCCCTATCTGAAATGCTTTTTTACCTTTTCCTCCCTTCCCCTTCTTTGTTGAACTAACATATTTATCCATGAATCTGAGCTTAAAAGTCCTGTCTTCAGGACTCCTTTACCTCCTTTTATATTAACACTCATGCCTTACTGTAATTATGTGTTCAAAGTCTGGTTTTTCTGTGAGAGTGAGAGTGTAAGCCTTGTGAGGTCTGGGACCATGTCATTTTACCTAGTACTGAATCTCTAACATATAACACAGTACCTAGTACGTAACAGGTGCTCAGTAAATATTGACTGAAACAACAAAACACCCCTGACTTGTCTGATTTCAGAACTCTTCTTCCTATGGCACAATGAAATAGACTCAATTTGCTGATCCTGCTTTTTTTGCTTATAAACTTAATTTACTTGTGTTCATGTTCTAAAAATGATTTTAGTAATATAGGGGGAAGGCAAATCTATATTTTATATTTATATATAATAATACATATGGGCTTCCCTGGTAGCTCAGCTGGTAAAGAATCCACCTGCAATGCAGGAGACCCTGGTTTGATTCCTGGGTTGGGAAGATCCCCTGGAGAAGGGATTAGGCTACCTACTCCAGTATTCTTGGGCTTCCCTCATGGCTCAGATGGTAAAGAATACACTTGCAATGTGGGAGACCTGGGTTCAATCTCTGAGATGGAAAGATCCCCTGGAAGAGGGCATGGCAACCCACTCCAGTATTCTTGCCTGAAGAATCCCCATGGACAGAGGAGCCTGGCGGGCTACAGTCCATGAGGTTGCAGAGTCCGACACAACTGAGTGACTAAGCACACACACAATACATATAGGGCAATATTATACATTTATTGCATTTGGCCTTGTTGAACTACACAACTTTAAACAGTATAGGTCCACTTATACATTGATTTTTTTCAAAAGTAGTAGTACTGCATTATTTGCGTCTGGTTGAGTCTGTGAACGTGGAGGAACTATGTATGTATGGAGGGCTGACTATAAGTTATGCGTATTTTGGACTGCATGGAGGGTCAGCATCTTTTACCCTGTGTTGTTCAAGAATAAACTGTATATATTTAATAAATCTAGTAATTAAATTTAATAATTTAGAAAATTCACATTGCTTCTTATTCAGGGGTCAAGTGCAAATGACATTTTATTTCAGTGGATTTTGCTTGCATCCCAATCTTTTTGAAGAGAAAAATAAGAGTGATTTAAGGTGAAAGGGATTGGACCCCTCCAAGGAAGCTTAGATAATTTCAGTCATCAGAGCAGTCTTACCCATGTCACCTAAGCTATGGTCTGTTGTGGCCTGGACATTTTCCAGGTAGGTCAGTATCATGAAGATTGGCCAAGGTCTGCTCTCTAGAGGTCATTCAACTCTGGAGGCCATTCTAAAAGTAATGGAAAAGCCACTTGGGAAATCAAGTTGCAAGCCCTTTGTGTTCCTTGACTTACATAATTTCAGAAGTTTGGCCTGTGACCTGCACATTTTGTGTCGGGTGAAGCTGCCACATTGAAGCTCACAGTAGATCTGATAACTCTGTTACCATAAACAAAAGACCCAAAAAACATTTTCAGAGGTCTTCTCTGGGTGCTAGAGAAAATTGCAGATCAAATAGTTTTTTAAAAATTGAAATTATCTTTATTGCCATGGAAAATTAAATCACATATAATTTATAGAAAACTATTCAGTTGGAAACCTATAGACTCGTTTTCAGCCTCTCCTCATATGCTTTACCTTCCAGGAGTTCTCAGCTTTCCTCTCAGTGAAATGGAGACATTCATAATCTTATACTATATAAGATTACTATGGAGCTAATAGAATATTTTTGAAATAACTTTGTGCAAAATAAAGTGGTATGCATTCATCACATATTTTTTGAATTCATATATTTCAGACCTTGCAGTAGGCTCACAGGAGAAATATAAAACTGAGCAAGAGTCCATGTTCTGATTGAATTCACAGTTGAGGGAGGTGACAGATGAGGGCAAAATCATAATACGAGCTAAGCGAAATGGCAGTATTGCAGGTGGGGGAGCAATGAATTCTGTCTAGAATATTCGCAGAAGAGAAGATTTTGATGTGGGCTTGGAGGACAGTTAAGATCTCACCAGAGGGAGAAGGCAAGAGGGCATTCCAGTCAGGTATCTACTTAAAATTTGTAACAGGCGATCACTCTGTTTTTAAAACAATGCTAAGTGGCAGGAAGATACCCAGAAGGCATATAAAAGAGGTTTAACTGTGAGTTTTATTTATTTATTTTTGCATTAAGAGAAGACAAGCTAAAGTCATAAAACAAAGCAGCATCAAGGACAACTGAAACAGAACAATAAGAAATGAACATCCAGTGGAGGAAATAGTAATCTGTGACATTATGGAGCCCCTAAAAATGGATGAAGGCTCTGAGGCCACCCCCAGAAACTTCATGAATCAGAAGAAGATGCTCCTGTCTTATTTCATGATCAAGCAGGTGAATATGTTGACCGACCCAGAGATTTAAAAA
Organism: Bison bison bison; assembly: GCF_000754665.1. Lineage (NCBI taxonomy): Eukaryota > Metazoa > Chordata > Mammalia > Artiodactyla > Bovidae > Bison > Bison bison. The sequence goes on from NW_011495072.1 coordinate 21,135,166, forward strand.
CAAATTAGAAATGCCTAACAACAATATTTGGTCAAGGATACATTCAAATGCCTTTTACAAAATAATTTCATCAACAGTTCATGGACTAAGCAGAAAAATGGGAGAATAGCTGAGTGCTAACTAGAACTATTATCAACACTCCGTGTCGTAGATGTAAAGGGCCATTACTCCTTCATACTCTCTTAGCCCTTTTGCCAGGGGTCTTCTGAGATGGATGAGTCTTCTGATTTAGTTTTAAAGATTTGAATCTGTGCAAGACACAGTCAAGAAAAAAAATATTTTAAAGGTAAAGAATTCAGAACCTTAAGGCAAACTCACTCATATGCACACAGGCTCATTTCCCACTTCCAGACATATCAAGTTAAGTATCAGACATATTGTTTAAATTATCCAGATGGACACTAGTGAAAGTGTTAGTCATCGAGTGGTGTCTGGATCTTTACGCCCCTGTGGACTGTAGCACACCAAGCTGCTCTGTCCCTGGGATTTCCCAGGCAAAAATACTGCAGTGGGTAGCCATTTCCTTCTCCAGGGGATCTTCCCAACTCATGGGATCAAACCCACGTCTCCTGCATTGGCAGGTGGATTCTTTACCACTGAGCCACCAGGGAAGCACTTACTGTTCACTTTAGGATAGTCAAAAAGTGATTTAGGATAGAGAGAGCTGAAAACTTGTTTCTCCTTCAGAAAGAAGTATTTCCAAGTTTTCTTTGGAAATGAGTAGAAGGGAGAAGGAGGTCAGACCAAAACCTTATTTTACTGGCTTAAAGTCTCGGAGGTGTCCAGTGCTGGGTCAGAGGTCTACTAGATTTGTTCCTCATATAATTGTGTTGTCAAGACAAATGAGGTTTGAGAAAACACTGGACAGCCGAAACAAACACAGCGAGGTTCATATTTATATATATACCTTTAAGTCTTCCCCCCTAAGCTAATCCTCTTAATTTTTCTTTTCTTTTCTTCTATAAAACAAAACATTTTTATTTGGTCTATCAGAGCCCGAGTCTGGAAACATCCATGGAGAATCAGCCTGATGGTACTGACAATTGATAAAATAGTCTCTGTGTCGAGTTGCCATATGAACGGGGCTAAAAAGACTCACAGGTCAGAGTAAAAGCAGGAATATAAATGAGGCCCAAAGTGGAATCT